>NW_019416539.1:318312-426347 GCF_000390285.2 Anoplophora glabripennis | reverse complement strand
GCGAAGTAACACCGCAAGTGCTCCAGAATGTTCGACAACGGTTTGAAGACAACCTGTATCATTGTATGCAAGTTGGCGGACAACATTTTCAGCATTTACTTGACTAATACCGTAAGTTTTGAAGTAAAATTAAATCGATTTTCGCATTTCTCGTCAAAAATATTGTTCGTATTTTCAAAGCTGCATATTTTCTAAAATAATGAATCGATTTTCAAAAAGTAAGAATCGATGTATAGAGAATTAAAAGCCCTTTCTAATGACCCCCCACTTGACCCCAATTCCCATTTGAAAAAATTTAGGGGATAGCACCCCCACTTAGGGGGTTGAAGATTTTGGTATGCTTTTTGAGCCAAAAGTTGTCCCCCTCAGAAACAAATTTGACCTGTTTTTGGATTTTGCCGAAAAGTTCATTACTACCCTGTAATGCCTTGCGGTACGTTTTCGATGGGCTACCCTGTATAAGTCACGCTGGAAAATTCTTCCCAAGTGACTTATATGACGTAACACACGAGTGCCATACAAAATTTTATCCAACACTTTAATAATAAATAAAAGTAACTTAAAATTTCAAGTTGTCAATGTCAGAAATAGTAATTTAACAAAATGATTGTATTTTTAAATATTAGAAAGGATGCGAATGTCAACCTAAACTGTGTCAGTAAACAAACAATATTTTTTGAGTTGATATCACGTTGAAATCGTAAAACCAACACTGAAAAAATGAAAATGTGGAAATTCCATCTGAAATTTTAGAAAAAGCTAATGCGGCTACTGCAGGCATCTTTTCGGAGAAATCAAAGTCTATAATATACAACAAAGAACTGAAGGAATTTCAAGATTGGAAAATCAAAGTAGGGGTGAAATTATAGAGGACAAAGGGCAGTATATCCACATCATGATTTCAAATACTAAAACGAACAAACTAAGAAGCTTCGTTGTGTTAAATGAGGGATTTTGTGATAATCCAATTGAATTAATTAGAAAATATTCTAAGCTAAGGCCTCAAAATGTGTAGCATAAAAGGTTCTTTTACAATTTTCAAAAGGGAAAATGCACACGTCAATGTGTTGGTATTAATAAGCTATCAAAAGTCCCTAATGTAGTTGCGCGATTTTTGGCTTGTTTGCGTCGCGCATCTGCAACTCTTTTGGTCAATGCTGGAGGGGATATTACAACACTCAAATTCTACGGTGGATGGAAGTTATCTATCGTGGCAGAAGTTTATGTAGAAGAGTCAATTTCCAGCAAAATTGATATTGCTAAAAAGATACAAGGGGTGCAGACTCCTGAAGCAAGCACAAGCAAAGGGGCAACCTGTTCTATAAATTGACCACAATCACAAAATGATTCCGATAATACTTTGGCATCAAATTACGGCTTTACCATAAATATTAATGTTAATATTAATAAGTAGGTAGATTGTAAGTTTGTAGCATTTTAGGTTATTTGTTGACTTATTACTGTTTCAAATTGGTTTTCTAATAAAAACTAGAAAAATAAACCAAACATTTGTCTTTTTATGATTTCTATAAGTCACTAGTGGGTTATGTCATAACTTACTAGTGACTTATGACTTATAACTCACTAGTGACTTATAGGCCACATTATTCCTTTAAAAACAAATAAATTATAGTATCATTATATAAGTATTGGATAAAAAAATTAAACATTGTAGTTACCAAAAAATTTTTAAAATAAAGCAAGTACCTTTTTAAGGACAAGCTTGGTACAGTTTACATTTAATTTTGTATTGGAGACTATTTCAATGTTATTTAGAGAAGTAAATAAAGGGGGATGTTCTAGCACAACTTCACTATCTTAGTAATAACTTGAAAACGAAAAAAAGATATCGACCTCCGGTTTGTGTACCTATTTGTTTCTCTTTATGAATGGTCTATCAAGCCATGGAAAAAAACCTATATCGTTGCATTTGTTTTTTTTTTTTTAATAAATGGAGACTATTACAAAACTTTTCTGATTAGCGTAGTCTACCGTTGCGCAGGAAAATAATATTTTTATTCCCATATAAAAATAAATTTTATTAATAGTTCTTTAAAATGAGCTGTCGTTTCTTGAAATCGATTAAGGCATTTAGAAATTACGACAATTTAAAAATTTCCTTCATACTGGCATTGCTATGGTAATAATAAAAAAAAAGTTTAAACAAAATTTATGAAGGGTTTAACAGTGTATCTAGAAAGTGTATTTTCAACTTAGATTATACCTATAAGCGAAACTTGGAAAAAACGACAACTTTCTGTAACACTATAGCAGTTGCGCCCTCTAGCGGTGAAATTAAAACTTGAAAATATTTTCGGTACCGTTAATGGATCACCCTGTGTATATATTTAATATTCTGAAAATAACGTGGAAAAGTTCAAGGCACGCATCCAAATTGTAACTGTAGTTCCGATAACAGTACTTTATTGGCTTATTATTTTATTGGAATTCTATCTCAACAAATATTGTACGGACTGCAAACCTTGTTAATCCATGCCGTCCAATATCGATATTTGTATGTAAAATATTAAAACTCCCTAATAAGTTTTATTGATCACTATTAGCATTTTCTGGTAATTTAAGAGGAATATTCCTACAAATTAAATGTGCTAAATTACTTTTGTTGTCATACCAATTCGTAATCGATCCAAGTTAAAATAAATTATTATTAATATTATCATTATTAGTCAGAACCTTATCATCCAGATTATGTATACATATTTGTAAATAGGATTATATTTTTAAGTTATAAAACATCAACAATTCACTAATTGCTTAATTTTATTTGCCACATTATGAAAACCGTCATAAATTAACAGGAGCTGTTTGGATATAAAGGATGTCCTAAAGTGACTATTATAAAATATATAAACGTTTACAGGGAAGTTTTCGGTCTTTTCTTTAGAAAGTGGGAACTCTACAATATCACAGATAGCAGTTCAAAAATGGGGTTTTGCTATTTTGATCAGACCCTGTTATTGTTAAGCCAATGCTTAAGGATTGTAACATCATTGGAAAAGCTGGTCGATATACTGGATTCCATAAGCCTACCCCCATATTTTCGAACCAATGATATAGGAATGATATTCAGTATTTTTTTTAATTTACGTTTTCGTTTGTAACGAACTTTTTTGTATTCAAAAGATTTATAGGTTTCATTTTTTCTTTTTTACCTCTGAATATATTCAAAGCGGCGAATTTGTGGGGATTTCAAAATCATTACTATTATCTTGAGAAGGCAATCAGGATATACTGGGTATGTATCCCTGTTTTCTGTGTCTATGGGATAGCAGAGATAAGAAGAACCGGTATGAGCAAAAAATTTGGCATAATCGAGGAGATTTGATTCAGGATCTTGTGACGTTACTTAAGCACAATCCATCCATTCAAGGTTCAGTTTCCTCCACTGCTCATAAAACTTGGAGTAATGAAATAATTCGTTAAGCCTTTAGACAAAGAAAGCGAATGTTATTTGTACTTGGAAGAACATTTCCCCGATCATGTTTGTTAAACTGAATGAGGATATATATGATGGACCTTAAATTCAAAAAGGTTGCATGGTGAAGATTTTGTATTGAAAATTAATGAAACTGAGATAATTTAAGTAACTACAGCGAAGATGAAGGTGAAGATTCCACCAAGATTTAAAGGAAATGAGGAAAAAGTACCAAAGTGAGACTTGAAAATGAAGGCGGAATACTGTTGGATGTTGAAAATAGAATGTAAGGTGAGAGGTAAAAAGAGAGAAGAAACCCACTATACAGGGTGTCCGGTAAGTACCTCCTAATCTCTCGGGAGTGTATAGGGGAGGTCAAAATAAAACTAGTCCTTCCTATAATTTTTTTTTCCTAATGTGCCCCCTAACGGAGTTATGGGGGGTCAAAGGGGTACCTAGAAATTAACGTTTAGGGTTATAACTTTGAAACCACCCTGTATATTTTAATAAAATTTTCGTACGTTGTATTACACATGGAGCTCTACGATTTGATGCTAAAATCAACTTTTTGCTATTATCAGGTGTCCAGAAACGGACTGGCCCTATCACAATTTTTCTCAAAATTTTGACAGAAGTAATTTTATCAAACTGAAAATATTATTATTAGATACTCTGAAGGTTTTTCTTTAAAAATGGTACTCTTTATTTATTTCGAAAAAATGAACGGTTTGCGAGATAAATCGGTTTTGAAAAAAATTGGTAACAAATACAACAACAATTAAAATTTATTTTTTTACAATAAAATCATTCCCGCTAGTGCCAGCCTACAGATTCACCATAAACATTTACTGGTGGTGAATTAAGGGAATGAATAATGCCGTTTCTTGTAAAATCAACATCTATGACCAAAATACATCTACAAATTATTATTGCTCTTGTCTCCATGGAGTTCTTTTCTATTGTTTTCGTTGTTAGACCCTGTTGATTTTAAAGTACTTGTCAAAGGCGCGTGACAGAATAAAAATTCAATTTTATTGTGGTATTCGTTTTAAGCCGTTAGAAATAACATTTAAAAATGGAAGAATATTCCTGTGCAGAATATGCTGATATGCACCTAATTTATGGGGAAGCATTATGCAACTCCGTGGAGGCAAGAAGACTTTATGAGGAAAGGTTTCCGGGTCGACATTTGCCGAGTCCAAAAACTTTTGAAAGAGTTGATCGTAGTTTAAGAGAAACAGGTAAAAAAAAATAGTGAAAAACGTTAGTGAAACTAATTTCTTCCGAATCCTTTATTTAGGAAGCTTTTTGCCACGCCGTGGTGGAGCAGGAGCCCCGAGGAGAGTACGAGACCCTCATGTAGAGGAACAAATATTGGAAGACGTTGCTAATAATCCTTCAAATAGCATAAGGAAGCTTGCGGCGCAAAACAATGTTACAAAATGGGCTGTACATGAAACTCTGAAAGAACAATTGCTTTACCCGTACCACATCCAAAAAGTACATGCTATGTCTCCAGATGATTATCCAAAAAGACTTCAATACGCCAATTGGTTTTTACAGCATCATATTCGGAATCATAATTTTGGTACATCTATTTTGTTCACCGATGAAGCAGGTTTTACAAGAGACGGCATAATTAATTCGCATAATCTACATGTCTGGGATGAAGAAAACCCTCACGCTTTAGTTCAAACTCGCTACCAACAAAGGTTTATGGTGAATGTGTGGGCTGGCATTATCGGGAATCATTTGATTGGTCCATTTATTCTGGAGCAAAGACTTAATGGTGCTCTTTATTTGCAATTTTTAGAGGAAAATCTAAATATTTTGTTAGAAGAAGTGCCCCTTCAAATAAGAACTGAAATGTGGTACATGCATGACGGTGCACCACCCCACTTTGATCGTTTAGTACGTCAACATCTGACGAATGTTTTTGGTGATCGATGGATAGGTCGAGGCGGACCTGTATTATGGCCACCTAGGTCGCCCGACCTAAACCCATTAGACTTTTTTCTGTGGGGTCATTTAAAAAATAACGTTTATTCAACACCCGTAAATAGTAGAGAGGAACTTCTGCTGAGGCTAACACAGAACTGTGACCATCTCCGCAATAATCACGGAATATTATTTCAAGTGCACCGGGAAAACATTCGTAGGATTAGAAAGTGCATTGAAGTACGGGGTGCTCATTTTGAACATCTACCGAAGTAACATTTAGGTACCTTTGTTCATTGTTGAATGTTCTTTGTTGCATGTCTTGTAAGTAAGTTATTTTTCAAATGTTATTTTTAATTGGTCACTACTTGCTCATAAAGTATAGCCAACCCGTTCAAAGATTTCTGGACTTGATAAAGTTAAAGAAATTAAATGCATGAAATAATATGTAAAAAAAATAAATTTTAATTGTTGTATTTGTTACCAATTTTTTTCAAAACCGATTTATCTCGCAAACCGTTCATTTTTTCGAAATAAATAAAGAGTACCATTTTTAAAGAAAAACCTTCAGAGTATCTAATAATAATATTTTCAGTTTGATAAAATTACTTCTGTCAAAATTTTGAGAAAAATTGTGATAGGGCCAGTCCGTTTCTGGACACCTGATAATAGCAAAAAGTTGATTTTAGCATCAAATCGTAGAGCTCCATGTGTAATACAACGTACGAAAATTTTATTAAAATATACAGGGTGGTTTCAAAGTTATAACCCTAAACGTTAATTTCTAGGTACCCCTTTGACCCCCCATAACTCCGTTAGGGGGCACATTAGGAAAAAAAATTATAGGAAGGACTAGTTTTATTTTGACCTCCCTTATACACTCCCGAGAGATTAGGAGGTACTTACCGGACACCCTGTATAGACCATTAGAAGACAAAATAGTTTGCTGCAAGCGAAGGCGTTAATTAAAAAAATCATGTAAAAAACACTGCCCTAAATCGCATACCTCTTTGGCATATTCATGAATCATCCTTTTTATGAAATGAATGAATCTTCTCGAAAATGGTGGATGCCGGCACCAAAACTTTTCATACATTACGCGATGTTGCAAATAAATGTTGACTCAGACAACCCGTAAGTACTCTCTAAATCACGTGGATTATCATAAAATTCGGAGGTGAGGCCTCTCCTCAACACACATCACGCCGATGATTGTAATTGGGTCAAAGGTCATGATATGAGGGTCATTTTCCAAGGATATGAGACGGATAAGGGGACTACTTATTAGCGGTCACGATTTCCTTAAATTGTCAAACCAATATCTTAAAAACAAGCGCCGGTCGTTAATTAGTGTATTAAATTTTGAAATATTTGATATTATGACTATTTAATTATCTATGTTTTTATAGAAGTAGTCCAATTTTTTATTTCCATGTCAATATAATACCGAATAATAGTACAGAGATGTCTCTTTTCCCGTAAGGCTTTGTTCCGTAAAACTGTAAACTATTTACAATAGCACTATCTTGAAAAAACTAACTGTAGTTACAAAAAAGGAAAAATACAATCACTCAATTACTGCACAGTGTATGTGATGTTTACATGGTTTTTTACATAATTCGTCCCAAATGAACAGAGAGTAGAACAGGTTCTATTTATCCCATTTGATCACATTTGACGATTTATTGTTTATTGTAATTTTTTTACACGATTTTAAAAGTGTACACAGCTCATTCAAACAAATTAGAAAAATGATAATTAAAAAAAATATTTTAATAAATGTTCAAAATGTCTTTCTCTTCAACTTCTAAACGTTTTTCATACCTTCGGATTAGTTCCTCGTGCGTCGCGCTCTAATAGAATCCGGTGATAGATGCTCAAATACTTGCCTTACTCTATGCATACAATTTTCCTTTGTTATTACTGGAGTACCATACACACTATTTTTTAGTGTCCCAAATAAAATAGCATATATCACCGGATTCTATTAGAGCAGCGACCCAGAAGGGAGTAAATAAATTTGACAATTAAAAACCTGTGACAGTTGTCATGTTCATTGTTACTTACCTGTCACGGCTAACCTAAAATGTGCGAAACAAATGGAAACATCATTTTAAGAAAAGGGAAATGTTTATTTGTAAATAAAATGTAAACCACTGGGTTTAGGTATAGGGAAACTTTAACAAAGTTACTCTTAATTTTAGTACGGAATGCGAATACGTTAAAAAAAATTGGGGTTTCCATTTAAAAATTTCGAGTTTTCCACATTTTCTGAACTTCATATTCGATAATTTTTTTTGACCACCCTGTATAAAAACTGGAAAATTTTCATGTCAAATACGATATATTAGGTCTTCCTCTACAAAATGTCCAATTTGAACAAAAAAATAAACTTATATTTCCGGAAAAACTAAATTTTGCTGATAGTCTGCATCTGTCAATTTTTGCTTAAAAATCAAAATATCTCGGAAACGGTCAATCCTAAGTATGGAGTGTGGCTATATGTTTTCAACTTAAAAACATATGCTCTTTCCAAAAATACAATAATATACAGGGAGTTCCATTTAAAATAAGAAAGTTAGTATCGATTTCCGGTATAACCGAAAGTACGATGACCTTGAAAATATTTTAGCTTTGTAGGCCCCACGGTCCGTATAACACCATCACAATATCAAAAAAATTGCTGGCTTCTTTTAACAACTTTTTTTTAAATTAACTTTTTGAATTTGCTTAGTACTTTTAAAATAGAATAAAAAAAATGTGAGATAATAATAAAATAGATGCTTTTTAAAATTACTCTAATGTTCTAAATCCAATAAATCTTCGCAATGTAAATTTGATATAGTTTAAACTACAAAAATTTAAAACTATTTGGACTGTCGAGATAATTTTTATTTTCGGAAAAATACTAAACTTATTTAATAAATTACTAGATTGAAATATGTCGTGTTTAAATATTTTCTATGCAGGTCTCTGAACTGGTGTCACTACAATCCAGTTCATACCAGAACTACATTTTGTTATCTTATTATTTACTTAAATATGTCGTAACATCTGTTTGGTGAAAATTAAATACGAATACACAGATGCGTATGCTAGTAGCAACGATTGTTTTTACAGTTTATTTTAAGAACATATCTCAAATCAACCCGTCAGGTGAACTTGGTTTGCTCTCAAAAGTAAGGTTAGGTAAAGGTTATACATTGATGATCAATTTGGCGAAAAAATAATAGCGATACAATACACAAAAAAGTTAGTATTAATTTAGTGATAACCTCTTATATCTAATATCGTGTATTATTTTGCTAGAATATTAGCATCTGACCTAAAAATATAGTGGAGGTGGAGGTGGTTCTGTTTCTTTGCGAAAATTTTCCTTAAAAAATAATAAATGTGTTTGTTATGACATGATACTCCTGACAGTGTAAAAATTTGGTAGGTTTATATCATATCGACTTGAAATCTACAATTTTTGAAAATACGAAAACGCAAAATATTATTTGAGCTTTTTTCGTAACAATTTATTCCAACTGGAGGATATACCATTAAATATTCGTCATGTCATGACATGATTGACATGTGGTATTTACATGTTGGAGGTCCTCCCCCCTCTCCCCTAATTATCCGATAGCATGGACGAGACAGTGACAATCCATGGCCACTTCGTACTTCAGATTTAAATCCAATAGACTTTTACTTTTGGGGCTACATCAGACACCTTGTGTATACAATGGCAAAATACTAGTATCGAAATAAATGAAATAGATTTTGGAAACCGATATTAAGAAAACATAGACACAAAAAAAATTTGAAATTTGAACCATATATAGCAGCGTTGCCAGATTTTTTTTCGGGCAATGCGGGATTTTGAAACTTTTTAAATAAAAAAATAGCAACTTTTATTAAGCAACTGATAATCTAAATGCATATGTTTTGGGGAAAATTAATTAAGAAAATTAACCATAAATGTAAACCGGCCCTGTGCATCTTGTGCACGTGCACGGGTCGGAATGTTTCGGACTCGCTACTTGTTTGAAGCTCTTCTGTAATTGGTTGACGTTCTAGAGACTTCCACAATCAAGCAAATTTGATGACAGGTCAGTGTTCTTTAGTTGTGTGTCAGTATTACATACTTAGCCGGCTTATTAAATGTTTTCTGATCAAGAATAACTTAAATGAGACTTGTTGTTTGTATATAGACGACAACTTAACAGTAGAACAGTGCAAAAAGCACTTCGAAGGTTACGTTATACCGGGAATGTCTACCTGACATTAACAGAAGCTACTGTGTGGCGTGGACTACTGGAACAATTATTACATTCTTATCATGTACAAAGGGTTCAGGCATTAAATAACAATGATTTTCAGCCCCGTGTTCAGTGAATGTGTAGTGAGTTGTTTTTGGTGACAGAATTTTGACCGTCGTTTAGAAGCATGTTTATTAACACATGGAAATAGTAAGTAATTCGTTTATTTGTTTAATTTTTGTGTTAATGAGATTTGAATACGTAAATTTCAGCATTTTCGAACACAAAATTTAAACGCCAAAACCGCCAACAGCTCTTTCGCACTGCGGCGCGCGGCAGCTTCGAAATCAAAGATACAGCTGGCTGCCGTACCAAGGACGGCTTTAAAATTGTTTAAACCTTCATGTGAATATTTTCTTTTAGTTTAAAACGTAACGTAATTGTTGATGGGTTGTGGCCTGCTTGAATTTGCATCCCTTGGGCTTGAGCCGGCCCTGTGTGCCCTATCTCCGGATAAATCTCGTTCGATATGTGGTTCATCCCCATTCCGGTCCCGGAGCCGATCGTGCCAGCCGCCCGGGAGGCCCAATATCCGACGTTATCATAAGCCCTGCCGCGCTATATAACAAAATACGGAAAAGAGTCCATAACAATTACGGCTACGCGTCTTTAATAGTCCGCCAGTTTTGTCAATATTTACGAGCGCTGTTATTTTGGTAGTCGTGTGACGGATATCCGAGTTATTGCCAAGCTGATCGGGAGAGTTATTGTTTTTTGGAACGGAACGTTTATTATGCGATGTCACTAGGAAGGAGGTTTGACTTTGGGGCCAAATTTATTACTCTGGGGAAGTTCTCGTTATTTATGACTCTACCAACGGGAAATATCTCGAATGAAAGCGGACACCTACAGCTGAGATAAACAATTAAATTCACAAAATAATTAAATATCCTTAATTCTTCCTGGAATAAATGAGAAAGGATCATACCGTCATTGAGCGTGAAAAACCTCCTATGTGACGTTTAATTTGTAGATACAATACAATTGGTTGGATTTCATTCCTTTTATCATTTAATAAAACCTCCTATTTACTAATTATACAATTATAATCATTCTTGCATAAAACCGTGGTTTTCTAAACCTATGTGCAAAAGAATTAAATTCGTCTCCGAATAGCTGTTGTTTTTTCAAGCTCATCGACATCGACACTGTATTGAAAAATATTACAAAATACTCATAGAGGGTGTCCCAGAATAACGTGTACAACAGAAGATCACAGATTCGTAGACTTAAAATAAAAGATTTCGGCTAATTCACCTATATCCGAAATCGCTTCGTTTGTCCGTTAGATGCCCTCAAAGTTCGTGCATTTTTTTTAGATTTTGTAATAACTCGAATATGTATTATTCGATTTTGATTATTTTTGGGGTGTGGACTTTTGCTTTTAATCTACACATTTGGTGTTATATAGTGTTTTTTAAACTTACAACTCCTGCAAAGTTGATGTATGGTGATAATATCCGTTCATAACTTTTTTCTGTTTCAGGCAATAATACAAACAAATATTTTTTTTTAATGTATACATTATCTTGTCTCCCAATCCTCCCATATTACAATACTTAACAAAGTGCTAGTAGGCTTTAATTTTGTAGGTTGACTGTAATTTTCTTTTATCGGAAGTGGAATAATAAATATTCGCAATGAACATGTGTGTGTATGCTCAAGAAAATCCACATGCTGTCAAAGTGAAACATTATCAGCATAAATTTCGTATCAATGTTTGGTTTGGAATCATTGATAGCATTATTATTGGTGCTGTTATTCTACCCAGTAGACTGAATGGGGAAATTTATTTAGAATTTTTGCAAAACCCGAGTTATTGGAAGATGTGTCGTTATTACTCAAAGCTAATATATGGTTTATGTATGAAAGTGCTCCACCACATTACACTGTAAATGTCCGGTAGTATATGAACCAAAGATTCCCCCGTCGATGGATCGGTAGAGGGGATAATGCTCCTGTTAACTGGTCTGAACGTTCACCAGATTTAACACCTTGCGACTGTTATCTTTGAGGCACTATGAAACCAACAGTGTATGCGTATGCTTCCACATCTAACACTAGAGAAGAGTTGTGGAGGCATATTCAAAATGCCATAAATGTTTAAAAAAATAGTGTCCTTTAACTTTCTTCGCCGAATTAACCAACGGTGGTCATTTTCAACAATATTTATAATAAGTTGTATTAAATTTAACACCAACTTTGTTACTTTTATCTCCAACATTTTTTATTGTATTTGATTGTTTTTACGAATTATTTCAATAAAATTAGGCACATTGTAAATAACTCTAATTCGTCGTATGTGTGTGTATTCATATCGAAAAATAAAGTAACTTGTATATCTTATCGTAGTAAACATTCATTAAGAATTGGCAGGGTACAATGACTTAAAGATCAAACTACTAGCACTTTGTTAAGTATTGTAATATGGGTGGCAAGATAATGAAAAAATATTTTTTGTGCCCAAACCGCTCATTTAATTAAAATTTTACAAGAGGTCCAAAAACTTCCAAATAAAATATAGTTCTCACTATTGCCCGAAATACGAAAAAGTTATGAACGGATATTATCACCATATAAGTATAAATTTTGTAGGAGTTTTATGTTTTAAAAAACACTATGTATAACACCAAAATTTGTAGATTGAAAGCAAAAGTCCACACTCCAAAAATAACCAAAATCGATTAATACGCATTCCAGTTATTTACAAAATTCAAAAAAAATTTACGAATTTCGAGGCCATCTAGCAGTCTAACGCAGTGATTTTGAATATATGAACTAACCTAAATATACACGTTATTCTGGGACACCGTGTATATTTGGATTATAAGGAAATATACATAAAGAATAATTTTTATCTGTACACTTTATTTTTATACACGGTGACTCTGCAAAGGGATATAACAAATTATTGTAAGCAAAAAGTTTCATATGAACGTGGGTCGAAGTTCACACTGTTTTCGAGATAAAGGGTGTTGAATTTAGAGAAAAATATCACATTTTCTGAAATATATCTGTGGATGTTTGACTTAGGAAACTTAGACCCATCGATCTTATAGTACGGCATTTTACATTTACATGACATTATTTTGCAAAAATTAAAAAAATAACTTTACATTTATCAGTTCTATGTGTGGGCTTGGAAATCATTCCCTTAAAACCGTATGGGTCCCATGCATCATTATCAAAATATGATCACTTTAATTTTAGCGAGCAGTGAGCAGTCATTGTAAAAATACAATTTAAATACCACGTAATGTGTCAAATGTACAAAAAATAATTGGCGCAGTTTGATTTTTTAAAAGTCCTTTAGAGAATTAAAACTGCATTTATTTAAATATATCTTAAGATGCTTCACGTAAATTGAGCCAATAACTGAACTAATTATGGTACAAAAATTTGTCGACAAGTGGCGCAAATATTGGAAAACACTATAACTAGGATCCTTGGAATTTCAACGCGTCTGAATACTTTGAAAATTGGGTAAGTGAATTTCGGTTGATATTTTCAAGAAAAAATATATCTTCCCTTTTCCTGATTCGTAACCATATTATAGGATATAGGCTAATTAAACAAAATTCATTAAATTTTAGTTTGTATAATATTTTGGCAACTAATATAATTTTGAATGGTCCTAGTTTAAAGAAGAAAATAAAATCATTTTTATTAACTTTCTGTCGCTACTCAGTTAATAAATTTTTAAATATTCCTGATATGCATATATAGAGCTTTCATAAATGTTTACAAGTTACGTGACTGCCAAGCTTAGACAATTGAAAACTGCGATTTATTTTTTTTGTTATTCTTGTGCTACAAACACAGAACTTCCAACTTCCTCAACACAAAAGTGCATTCTACGCAACTTCATATTTTTGTTTTTCTAATTTTGACCAAGAAACACTCTGTAGATGTTTGATAGTCGAATTAAGAAACCTTATGTATATCTTCCAGTTACAAAATAATTTCTAATTGATCTCGTATACTGTAAATATCTGAGTGAAAGCCGAGTGAATCAATTGAGCGAAATTATTGAGTACATTTTCAGTCAATATTGGGCATTTTCATAATTTTACACATTTTTGATAATATTTGAATTAAAACTGATAGTTTCGCTCATAAAATTTTAGTTGTACACCTACTCATACTAATAGAGGAAAACTTGACTCAATCGGTTGGACAGAAATTGATGTCTTATTGAGTGAAATTGAGTGAAAATAAGTTCAAATTTTCTTACGGAGTAATTGAAAATATTTCTAAGATAAAAACGCAAATATATTTTTAACATGTAATATTTCTCTTCTGAATAGCATTTCTTCTTTATACAGCCTTCCTATAGTCCAATGCGGTTAAAAAATGGCATTAAGCATTTTTAAACCTTACACAATAAAATGGATATATCAAAATTCCTAAACCGACCCTGACACTAAATGGTTTTGCTCGCTGTTACCACCGCAAGCAGGTTACTAGACTAGGGGGAACAGGTGATTCGCTTATCTGTCTGCGAACAATGACTTCTGAACCGAATGAACTTTAAAAACTCATGCCAAACCCTACACAGAGAAAAAAATGAGGAAAGAGGGAAGGGGTTTTCGAAATCTCTAATTAAAAGGTACTTTTAAGTCAACAGTGTAAATAAAACAAATAAAACTATTTTATTTTTAAATCTTTACAAGGTATGTACATATAAACACGAGGTTGAACGTCTCAAAGAAGTGGAGCTAAAATTGGGCCTTTGAGGAGTTTTTTTTAAGAATACCTATCTGTAGAAAGGTATTTTATATTGTGTCAAGAAAAGCTATTAATTTACGTTGCTTCAAACTCCATGCTATTTAATAAAATTTACTCGCAATTATATTCTCAAAAAAAAAAAAACCAAAAAACTGTACCTAATAGACAGCCTCTTATATAATTTACAACAATTGAGGATAGTTCAATACGTTATTGTGTTATTGTTATCTATTAATTTTAACTTTCATTTTGCTTTAATGGGGTATTCACTTAAATTATTCATATGTAATAAAATGACTAACACTATCATTAAATTAGGAAAACAACAGATCAAATTTAAAATTAAACACAATAGACTTTGTCTCTAAATATAGGTATCTACTTTTGTATAATTATTTTTGTCGGTTTACTTAGCAAAGTAATTAAAAACTTGTACCTAGTAAAATTATAAATGTAGGTTATCTTAATAACAAAAAACCTTGTATGTCTGACACGTAAATTTATAGCCGTTCTTGATAATTTGAGAAAAATAACTGTTAACTAAATTTTGTTCAGGTAAATAGGCAATGTAACAGTCTAATACATTACTTTGCATGTACAGGATGTTCTAAATGAATGGGTTATACTTCAAGGGTTGCCAATTTAGATCAAGTTACCTCGGAATAATTTTGCTTAATTAAAATTAGGCGTCTTAAAAAAATGTCTGTCGCCTATAAAGATGATAATGGAATTTGATACAGAGGAGTTTTTGGAGTAAAAAATGGACATACGCCTAATGCTTTATCTAAAACTAGAGGTCGCTAAGAAGACATAAAAGAATCCTTTTGTTTTCTTTTTGTTATTTCTATTTATTATTTTTTTTTGTTGATAGAGGTTTGGAAAAACCGCAAGTGTTATGTTGCCTTATTTACAGTCAATTTTTTACTGTACTTCTCAGTTACGGAGACATCAGTATAGGTATCCTAATCTAATTGAATTTTAACTTTATACAGGGTGTTCCAATTAAAACTTCCCACATGGAAAATATCGGAATTAAAAAAAAAAACAAAAAAAACTAGAAACACGTCGATTTTGTTTTCAAGAGGGACACGTGATGGAGTAAGTTTTGGTGTCTTGGAAGCTACCCCTTAGGCAGGGGCGTAAAATACACTTAAACTTTAAATGGCACTCTATGTTGAGTGACACCTCATTTTAAAGCTTTTGCAATTTTGCTCACGGCGTCATACGGCTTTTTAAATTTTGGTTTGGATATTACAATAAAATCATCACTTAAAGAATAAGACAAAATATCAATGAATGAAAGAATGTTATTTTACTAAATATTCAAATTGGTTTCCCTCCGCTTCCGTACAATAATAAAATCTTTACTCCACTTCCGAACGAACATTCAAAATTGTATACCGATATATCCACTGCCCCTCATCTTCCGATAGGCCCACCAATAGAGATTTTTTGGCACACTTAAATATTACAGCAAATTTCATGTATTACCTTTTGAAAAATACTTGATTTTCCCAGCAAAGCCGTGAACAATTTTTTTTTAAACAATAAAACCCAAACAGAAGCCGTCTTGCACACGATTAAACCACATATTATTATCTGTCATTTTCCGCAAGATTGTTTTTCTAGCTTCAAATTTGACGAAGTTATGAATTTTTCAAAAAAAGGTTTATTTTAAAGGTTTTTCCGGATTTTCTCTGTAAAAAATGAACCGATCGGATCACACAAAAAAACATTTGATAGTTTTTTTATTCTCTACAAAAGTCCTATTGAGAGTAAGACGATTCCATCATTATTTTTCGAAATATTATAAAAAAACAAAATAATGAAATTTTTTGCAGTTTTTATCGTTTAAAAAAAATTGTTCACGACTTTGCTGGGGAAATTACTTGGGTTTTCATTTACTAAGTATTTTTCAAAAGAAAATACATGTAATTTGCTGTAATATTTAAGTGTAAAAACAGCCTCTTTTTTCGCTCTATTGGTTGGTCTACGACCTTTCCACACTACTCGACCGTGTACGCGCGCTCGGCCGTTTTTGAGCATGTTTGGAGGAATTTTTCACCTATTTCGCATTATTTTATCGGAAAATTGGAATATACGTTTTGTAGTATTATTCTTCTACTTTTAAAATCCGATTGAAAAATTAAAATCGGACCACCTCCAAAGCATACAGAATTTTTGCAAAAGAGTGCACAAAAAAATTCAAATTGCAATTGTGCCATAACTAATGGTCCGACAGCGACTGCTGTGTGTATATTTAAATTACATATAATTCACTACTTTTGTAGGGTTTTCTTCGTGTCTAATTATCCGATCGGATCTATCGACCTCTCGTCCTATTAACTGTCTCTTTATAGCATTCAGATTGCTTCGTTAGTTTAGGTTTTATATGCAAAAATTTTTTAAAAATGCGTTATTTTTGCATAAAAATGTTTATAAAAAATTAATTAATGGTAAATTGTAGTAGAAATCTACAGACAGTCTTTTATATGATGGCACAGTCCGTTTGATACTAGTATTTTTGTCACAAACAAATTGGCCTAATTCAGTTGTCCGCAATTGACAATCTATTTTCTCTCGAATAATATACGCTCTTCAACTCCTGTAGTAACAAGAAAATTATTGCAAAATACATAATATTATTTTTAGTATTCTTAGTAACTTCTACAGTGTTGGACATATAATAAACCTGTGTTCATTGTCAACTACCAAGAGTTACCTTACAATCCATTAACTTCTGCAATGGTTTTCTGTGAGCTTGCGGAAAATGAATCGAACATTTTTTTATTTTTTACAACCTTAAAGAAAATTGTAATATTCATATTCTACGCATCGAATTTTAATATACAAATCCAAATAAAGCAAAAAAATTGAACATAATACACTGGATACACTGCAAAATTAGTCACAGTTAATTACAGGTAATTTCCTGGCATATATTTTTATCGATAATAAATAAATTAATTACAACACCGGCACTTTGTTATACGAAGGTGAGTTGCTTGAACTACATAATTTGGAAAAATTTGCGTTGTTTTACTCATACCACGTTTACAAAACTACTAAAAGCGACAGCACCCACAATTTCTTTATATTAATTGTCGTACCTATTGATATTAATCCAATACAGGACTCCAATATTAAGTACTTATTTTTAGTATTGATCCCGTTACATTTGTCACCCATCGGACATTAAAAAACATCGTGATTTTTACATAATTCGGTTAGGGTAAAAGGCCGTAAAGATACCGAGAATAAATCGTAATTAAGAAAGTTATTTTTGCTATAATTATGCATGTGATCGATAAAAAAAGCGATTTTCGTTAATTAATGCATTTATTTAAGTCGCCGAAGATATTCACTTATTTGTTTATACTTACATTACAATTAAAATGTATAACCCGGATTTGAGGTCGAAAAATGTCAATGCAATTGTGTCGAAACTTTTTTTGGTGGTGGAATGTTTATAAAACCAACGTCTCATTAAAATTTAACACCGTGAGTTAAGGAAAAAGAAATCAATAATAATTACTGAGATTATTATAATTACCTTCTGCGAATATATAAATAAAAAACTTATTTTTTTGCGGGTTTTGTTTATTATTACTTTTCAGAATTTCCATAGCTTGTCATTATGTTCGAAAAACACTACTTACGAAGCAGATTATAAACATTTACTTTCTTAATTACGATTTATTCCCGTGGTCCGTTTTCATGAATTATTATTTTGAATAATTAATATAAATGTTTATAATGTTCTTAACCAGATTAACATTTGATACTTATAAGTATAAACAACATTTTCTTTTTTCCAATCACAGTGGCTTGCAATTCTACGATAAGTAAAATGCTGAGCCACAGTTTTTTTTAATTTTATAATTCTATCTATCTATCTATCTATCTATCTATCTATCTATCTATCTATCTATCTATCTATCTATCTATCTATCTATCTATCTATCTATCTATCTATCTATCTATCTATCTATCTATCTATCTATCTATCTATCTATCTATCTATCTATCTATCTATCTATGTACTATTGTTGTTAATTATTATAGTTACAAAGTACGGAGGTATTATTGATTCGAATTTAACAAATTCAATTTGAACTCTTGAAAAAAAATGGGTAATTTAAACATTGGACATGAAAATGTGTTTTGCTAAGAATAATTCTAGAACCACAAACAGTATTCAAAAGGACATTTTTAAGCTTCGCTAAATAATATTTATTGTATTACTCTGTAGTTTTTACATCGAGGTCTACAAACTTTCATTTTATTTCAAGTTTTATTGCTTTTATGCAATAAACAAGTAAAAGTTCATTAAAAAATCGGAAAAATAGCAAAATTCGCTTATCTAACCTAAATTATATAAATATGTATAAATATCTAACACGAATTTATGTAGTCTAGACTGCAGATTCACACAGATAAATAAATACATATACAGGGTCGGAAAGTCCCCATGGTTCATCGGCCATAGAAATCCGTGCGATAGAGAAAAATGATTATAATGAAGGCGTCTAATAGTCACCGCCCATTTCGCCCTTCCACAAATAAGAAGTGGATCTTATAATCGGATTACAAAATATTTTTTTCAAATATATTTCTCCGCGAATTTATAAAAATAAACATATTAAAAAAATAATAAAAAACTGCAACAGTTGGGTTTAATGATGTTGCAAATTAAATTGGAAATATTTAAATAAGTCACAAATTAGTTTCTCACTATTTTCAGTTTACTCGTACGATGCACAATTTAAATTTATATTCACTCATTATCATGTTATGAATGTTTTCGAACCAAGAAATGTGGATTTGTGAATTTCTTTATGAGTAGACATCCCGAATAGTGATGTGACAGATGCACAAAAAATGTTTTTCATTTTTCAAAAATTGCATTTATTTTAATTACAAATATAATGGCTGTCCGAAAACAATGAACAAAATATTGAAGGAGCGGTCCTATTTACAAAAAAGATCACATAATCCCTAACAGATTTATCTGACTTATAATGACAAGAAATTTGACTTTTTCAGAAAATCAAATTTTATATTAAAGGTCGATAATAAATTTTACAAAAAGGCCATCTTTCTTATGTCAATAATAATCCCTTCTGAGAAAAAAACTTTCAGTTCTATTTCTGGTAAAATATTTAATAATAATCAATGTAAATAAAGACAATTTGGTAGATTTCAATTCTTACAACTGTACCTACAAAACAGTTTTAATTTTAAACGTTAAATGTTAAAATCCTGCTTCGTTTATTAAATGCCTATAGTTATTGTTATTGACTTTGAAGAAGACCTTTACATTTGACCTTGACATTTATGATTTTTATTTATTTATAAAATTTTCTATTTGGCTCCGCCAATTTTGAGTTTTCAAAAAAGAGTCTTGCCCTAGTTTCCGGACATCTCCTGTAAATAAAATGAATATACATATTTTTAACGAGAAAACCGAAAATAAAAAAAGCGACAAAAAAGTTTTTACCTGTTTGTTGTGCAAAAATTACAAATATTATCTGTGTTTCACTTTCTATAAATAAAGATGTCCCTATTAGTTTGAAACCGCTGAAAGTAATATCGCTCTGAGTCTTCGACCACCCAGAGCCCTGGGGATTTGGATGCCGGCGCCTATGGTCAGAGGTTAAAAGTATTAAATCTAGATGCTATATTATTTATAATAATGCATTTTATTGTTTTGTTTTTGAGGGATTAAAAGTGTCACTTTATCCCAGAGGGTGTTAAAACCGAGCTTCTGGCAAAACGTTATACGTTTGTTGCCGGGTGAAATTTCATCGGCCGTTCGCTGCGCTTTCTTGAAAAATTCAAAAAATTATACTTACCAACTATTCGCACAACTTAGCGGTGGTGGGGAGTTGCAGAGAACATGTCTGACCCCGGACTGCAGCAGATTGCAATATCATGTGACCCTCGGGGCATAGTCCAGGGGTCTGAGGATCACCAGATACCGCCACAGCCATAGCCAGCCCAGTCTGCCGTACTGGCCAGCATATCTGGATCAGAATTGAATTATTAGCTGTCTGATTAACTGCACAAAAATTTCTTTTCCGCGATGAGAGAGTCCTATCGCTATGAATTTTTTCGAAATCGATGAATGAAGTACATACTTACACTTCAACCAATGAATTTCCATTGTTTGCTCAAATGTTTTCATTTACTTGGCAGTCGCAAGTGTTTAATCAGTTTATTTATTTATAGAGATATTAAGTCACTGCAGACTAACACAATTATAGATAGTGTTAAAACGGATATCTTTGATTATGTCTTAAAAAGGTAATTTTGGAAAAAAATATCTTTCATAGGAAATCATTGGTTGAATGATCTCATTTGAATCTTAACTTATCTCAATTTTTAGTAGATGCAACATATGTACAAACTTAATTTGGATTTGGTAAAGATGCAGTTATTATCGCTTTTTGTATTCTGTGATGTGGGTATTCTATAATTTAAAGATTTACATAGTTTCCCGAAAATAATAATTTAAATGTGATTTAAGATATGGCATATAGGTTATAACTCACTCACACTCAAAACGTGTCGGTAGATAGACATTCAAACAGCTAAATCGTTTGTTGCTACATCTGATAAATAATTTTGTCTACTAGATATTGCGGATTTAATTCAATGCTGGAGAGGGTATATAGTCCGCAGAGGAATTTTTTCTCACAATATCATTAGTGAAAAGTTCCGCCAGTGCGGTACCAGTGATAGTACCAACAAATTAGTAAGGCCAATCTACGCCAATAGGCATTGAGTAACAGGGACATTTAAGATATGGCATATACTTTGTAGATTATATCTCACCCGAATTAATGGAGTTACACATAACCTCAAAGTTATTGCTTTAATTAACGCAACACTAAAATAATTTTAGTACCTTATTGCTACATTATAAATACAAATATATACTTTATACTCTAATTATTTACAATTTATAGCTTCTCAAAAAATGCTTTGTGTCAATACAACTTTGATTAACATTTAATAAAAAACAAGTTCAGCGCCCATAAAGTTTTATTTTTTTTTTGTATAGGAATAAATAATACTTTCAATTAATTTAAATACGATATTTTTACTTCTCTTTCGAATTACACCCAGCATCTATGGTTCAAAAAAGTTTTTGAATGTCGTCTTCATACTCAATGAGATTGGAGTCGACTGGTGCTGGTCAATCCATAGCACCAATCGGTTAATTTCTTGGAGCTTGGAGAAGTTAAATGATAAAACTTTGTTTCTCAGTTGAAAGATTTTTTTAAATTTTCTACATTGGTATTGGTAAAAAATTACACCTACGAAAAAAAAATCGAAATTCTGAGAGGCCCTAGTTTAAAAAAGTTCTCTTGCTCTAAGTCGATAAAATTAACTATTTCCGGGAAACAAAAAAGCTTCTGGGACAATATTTGCAATCACTTTTCCGTTCACAATTTTTATAAATCAATTAATTTAATTAAAAAAAATTTAGCATATTTTATTATCTTTGTATAAAAGAAAATATGTATCATTCTCAAACAAATTTATTTATTTCTGACTACAAAAACGTTAATTAAAAGATTTGTGAATGATTATTAATTCCTTACCAGAAAAATTGTTCTATCAGTGTAAATTTTTGGTAGTTAATTTACACTGAGAGAACATTACGTCTCAATCATTTTTATATTATATTATTTTCTATTTTTATTATCTATTTACTCATCAGAGTGAATTTTTATTAGTCAACTCAATAGGTACTTTTCTAAAAGTCAGACACCAACAATATTGGATGAAATATCAGGCCCGGTCTGGCTCTTTCAGGGGCCGTCGGGAAAAATAGAAATCGGGGCCTATTTGGTTTTGTCTGTTATTAGGATGCATATCGACTCTCCCAAGGAAAACTGTCGAATCTCAAATTTAGTTATACTGATTGTGAGATAATTGCATTTGAATAGTTGAGAAAATAATATTGTTCGTTATTTTTTTATTACAAGAGCTAAATCGTTCTTCTTTAACATAGTAATTATTGCTTAGGTCTTAATTAATTATTGAAGAATGATTTAAATAACATAGTTTAGGATAAGAAAAAAATGAATTTTGAATGAGTTACTACAACTTTCGTCGTCAAAATTTTTATTGAGAAACAACTTGCTACACTAATAAGGTGCAGACAAATTAAACATTTTCTATTTTTAGATAAAAAAAAATAATTGTTAATAATCAATAATGACATAAAAGCAAAATTTATTACGATTCAGTCAGAGTCATCTTGGTCAATATTACTTTCTTCCTGGTGGTCAGTCTTACTAGCATGTCGAAGGGAGTTGTAAAATCCATGATACATCGGTGGTATCAAATTAGCCTTACACAGACCCAAAAGACCGCTTAATTTTTACCGTCAATTGGCAGCAAACCTTGATACAATCTTGGAAATTGATATTCTTCCCGTTTGCGTGTGTTTTTTGTTTGCAAGTCTAGTACTTTATGATTTTCTCCAAAATTATACACAGAAAATATTTTATTGGGAGACTTTGGATCGCAGTGGACTGCTCTGATTTTGCTGATTTTTACAGCCTCTCCAGTAATATCTTTTTCCAGTTTTGTTTCTTTACCATTGGTTTAAAAGTTACAAAATCTTCTTGAGACATTTCTTTTACTTTGTACTCTGGGGCAGTAACTTTGGCCATTTTTATTAGATTAATCCACTGATCAGGAGTGTATATAGCAGAGTGTCGTTTTTTTGCAACTTCAATCACAGCATGCATGCTGTCATTTTCATTCTGCGTGTGGCCAATTTCAAGAAAATGGTGTGTTATTTCCAAATCCAAAGTCATTGATGCATAAGCAAACATCGTAAAAACAAAACGATTACGGTTTTGACCATCGCAATGGTCGGATTAAAGAATAACCTTTCGTATGCCATTTTCTTTAACACTTTTTAAAAAGATCCATAAACAACTTCCAATTTCATCCGGTCCTCTCGTCGATATTTGCTCATGCATAGCAATAGCCTTGATTGCTGCCTAAATCATAAATTGTAAAGTTGTATGTTGCGATTTTACTTTTATAATAAAAATCGCTGACTTCTGACTTGGGAGTTACTAACACCTTCTGCAAATAAAAGCATGTTGTTATTAGAGATTTATCATTTTTCGACAATTCTTTATCAATGTCTTTCAGATTTCGAACCGCGATTTTGTTCAAATTATGATTATTACAATCATCTTCCATTCTTTCTGTTCTCTTCTCGGGATCTGTATTCTTATAGGCACTACACACGGGACACTGATCTTTTTTTGGCTTAAAGAAAGCTGTATTAAATTTCATTCAATTTTCATTTCTATGTCCTTTTTTCTTTTCAATTTTCGGTGGCAATATATCAAGAATTTACACAAAATTTTCTTATACTTTTGGCACCTCGTAGCAGTTTGGGGGCCTCTCTTGCAAAATAAGTCGGGTTTTGCCGACTTCCCGACCTGGCCAGACCGGGCCTGTGAAATATTGCATTGATTTAATCAGAAAATAACTGCAAAGGTCTCGCATTTATTGCAAACAGCCCCTGTCTGGTAACGAATCAGACACACCCTGTACAAAACCGTCGAGGACACGATGCCATTGGCTTAATAGTCCTCATTAAAACGCCATTAAAAATTGAATAAGGAGTCAGAAAAATGGCAAAGCGGGACTGCGAACCCGAGCACGTGGTAAAAAGTATTCGGGATCAAGAATGAAGCGTTATTACAAGCGAGGGAAAAATAGGCATGTTTCCTTGTCACGGCATCACGCGACTGCTACCGCGATATCTCGGATTGTCCTCTATAAATTAATTTCTATAAAATTTCCGACTGCAGCAATTAATCAGATTGAAGATGGGATGGACGATCGGTTGGTCAGCAAGTCTTAAGAAATTTTATATCCTCGTTGACTGAGAGGAACACATCTATTAAGCGATTCTTTGAAAAGGTTGGGTAATATAATATTTTGATTAATTCATCCCAAAAAAATTTTTTTCCAAATTGTCGCACAATGTTCTCAAATTGATTGAATATACAGAATGTCCCGAATTGCATAAGATAAACTTTACCAGATGATAGAACTCTTGAAAATAAAAAAAAGTCTCGTAGACGTAGGTTTGGAATTTCCGTAAAATATTTTTTAAATAAAAAAAATTTACACAGACATTGCTAAGGGTATTTCAATTTTTTTTCCTTACAAAATGACAACTATGAATCAGAATCATTCGAAGCAGGACAGCTGAAATTTTGTTCCATCTGTCAAGGTTTTTTTCAGTTGTTTGGGACAAAACTTTAAAATTTAAATATTTTATATAAAAGGCATTTTATTATTTCATTATTGGCTAATAAAAAAATAATGTAATCAATTTTCTCATCTAATCTAAACGACTAACAAAGTTTAAATCATTGTACTCAAATATGAATATTTTTAATAGATACCAAGATTTTTGTGTAAAAAATACAAATTAGAAAAATAAGCAAAAAATTGTCACATCAAAGAATATGGGGTACAATTTCACATAGACTCCCCCTATTTTTAACCCGCCCCTGTGACTGTGATTTATAGTTCTCATTTTTTCTTAGGGGAATAAACAGGAAAATGTTTGTGTATATTTTCTTTTGTTATGGCTGTTTTACATTGACAATTTATTGATGAATAAATTAACGAAGTTCTTCATGAATTAATTCACGAATTTATTGGTAAACAGTGTGGTTTTACACTGCTACAGACTTTATCAAGTTTTTTGACGTATGAATCAGTTGTACCAATGAATCAAAGAAGCAAATAAATTTCAAAAATGTCACCTTACCACTCATAATTGTAGTGATACAACAGCGGTACCGTTCTGACATATATTATATAAATATTAGTTTTTGTAAGTAACAAATCAGTAAAAACAATGCAAAACTAGCACGATGCCACACAATTATTTACATATTCCAATAACATAACCTCATTACTGATCTGAGACTGGAAATCTGATGGGTTGGTACTTCCGAACTTCACGAAGAAATTGACGGAAATTAGAACATGCTCTAATTCGTCAAGAACTTGATGAATAAATTCATGAAGTTATTTGACAGCAGATTTGGTGCATTACACTTGTCCAATTTCTTGATGAAGCGACTTCATGAATTAATTGATCAACAAATTGTCAATGTAAAACAGTTATTAGATCTTTAGTCGTTTTGTGATAATAAGGTTAATCAGGTTTTAGGCGATTCACAATTATTTAGGGGCGAGTAAAGATAGGGGGGTCTAGACATTTTTATTTACTTATTTAGCACTAGTACTTTCTAATTTATAAATTTTACCCAAAAAGCCTTAAAAATTTTCAGTCGTTATCATTTAAGCATTTTAAATTCAAAAAACATTTTCAGTAATTTAAAATTAAATACCCGGTATTTCCGAAATAAAGCACTTCCCGTTACAATTTTTCTTATTTTAAGTCTTGTTGTTTAGTCTATACAAATCGAAACACTGGATTTTTTTATTTCAACTTGTTTTCTGATTACTAATGTTTACAAAACTTAATTAAATCTCCTGTATATGTCTGCAATTTTTAAGACACTTTTCAAAATTATATACAAATACTGAGTTGCTACACAAATATCTAACACACATCTTTATAGTAACTTTTTTCTAATACATATATAAACAATTTCAAAATCATATTAATAATAACAAATGAAGATAATAGACAGTTGTATTCGAAAGTTATTATGCAACTTTAGGAAGAATATTTGTATCAAAACACATATTTCGCGGTCAAGCTAGTTTTTAGATAGCAAATTTAAAATATAAATATACAGGGCGTGTTGCTTTAAACAGCCCCGTCAATTTAGATTTGAGGCAATTTTAAATATTTCAAGATGGAATTGGTAAACTTTAATTTAGCATTAGACAAAACATATACAAGTTTTTACTTGTTGCAAATTTGCATATTTCCTAAATATGTACGAAGAAAAATAATATTTGGAAATATAAAATATAAATTTTATCCAAATCGGTATCAGAGTGTCATTTAAGATTACAAATATTTAATGAAGCAGGGTGTTGCACTTTTAAAAAATGTATCATGTATGAAAATTCAAAGGCTAAATGATACAATAAATTAAACTAAATATATTGCCGTTACTTTGGATTCTGGTGCATTTGATTTCCACTGGTATTTTTTTAGAAAATTAACAAAATTTCATAATTTTCAGTGGCGTCGAAATTCTGGTATTTTTAATGTTACTGTTCCCCAGTAGCTCCGTCACTGGTTGACATATTTGTAAATCAATTCAGGGACTTATTTTCTTTTAATGAAACTATTAACTCAAATTTCATCAATCTATATCAAATATCGTAGATACATTTAAATAAATGTGAAATTATTTTAAATTCAACACCCTGAATTTATGATACGGATTTAGAAAATGCCCTGTATAATAAGATTTTGAACTAACTGTTGTACTACACGTACACATACAAGGATTTAAAAAATAGTGAAACATTTGTATGAACTTAAGTTATTTTTTAACTGAAAAGAATAAAAAGGTACCCATCAATTTTATTTCTTATAACACTTTATCTAAACTGTTTGAGATAAAACAGAAACATAACAATCGTAACTGAAATTATGTTAAGTATGTGTTAATAAACAGTGAGAGAAATTCTGTACTCAATTAGACACATATGTAGCTGCCCTAATGGTAAGCCCATGGTCCTTTTATTAATTCCACAATAAGAAGGTTTGATGACATGCGTGCAGTAAAGTAATATAACCTTGTATCATCTTGAATTATGCAGTTGGATACAAAGAATACTATGTACGTACTACGTATACAATGTAGATATAAAGTGAGCTACCTACTTATCTTATTTTACATTTTGTTTTGGGTTTATTTATTTTTTGATGGATGTATCTTATTTTCCGTTTTATTATGACTTGTTTTTTTTCATGCAATAAATAAATAAAAGCAAAATCAACTGGTCATTTACTTAAAAAGGTACAAACAGAAAGAAACATTAATATTTTTGATAATGTAAGACATTCAATGTTTATTCATAAATATTTTAATAATCCACAATATTTTTTAATTACCTACTTTTAATACATTACTACGATAGGTATCTTAGAAGCAAAATTTTTTTCAGAAATCATGAGTATTCCAAGAAATGCTTTTTATGTTTTATATTTTTTATTTCCACAAATCCAAATCCAATTTTCTACTGTCTTTGAATAAACGAATGATTATGCAATGTGTACATATCGGCATTTTGTCTGTTATTTTTCAATGTCAAATGAAGTGGCGTTTAACCAGCTATCTGTTAAACGTAATACCCTTGATAAAATATTTTTGACCACTATCGTGATAAAAATAATAACATCATTTATTTATGGAAGTTGTTACTTGTTTTGTTTGGCAAGAAATTGGGTACTAAATTAATGTGTGAAGTTGGTCAATATTTTGTTTTATTTACGTTTTTTCTAAAATATGTACATACAAAAATATATCAGATTCCACTTAATGTAAATGTACCACTGATACAATGATACAACACTTTGTACAAAACCTCAGTTAATGTAACATACCGTAGTTTTTATATACCTACAAGATATAATATGACTATAAAAAATATTTACTAGCGAGAATAAAAAATATAGTTTGTTCAGACAATACATTCAAATATAAACATGAGATTAAAACCATTTATAAATAAATCTTAATCTTAGCTTTAACAATAACATGTTTACAAAATGTACATCACTCAACTTTGGAATAAAAAAATATAAAGGAAATAAATAAGGTTCTTCATTTTTTATTCAAAAAATTATAGTTTAACCCCTCTTAATCCTCAGGCTTGGTTCTCTCTCCCTTTGAGAAGACAATCGAAATCATCGCACCGCGGTAGTCATCGGCCTTGGGAAGCTATCCTGCCTCCTCTGCATGAACCCTAGCACGTTCTTAAATGGCAACTGCATGTGGTAGTACGCACAATAGGGCAAGGGGTCCCATATGGCAAAGAGGGCCTCCCTCTTGTCCAAAACTGTCCCTATGAGTCTTGTAACCGTTTCAATCGAAGGATTTTTAATGGTATGCATAACAGTATCGGGCATTATGTAGGTACTATTTTCATTGATCAATGGTCCAGAGTTCTGCCTGTTGAAGTGTTTGCAAGGTTTCCACAGCAACCTTGGATGCACGCTGGTATAGCAAATATAAGGCAGTGAAACGCCAACTCTGCTGCTCAGTGGAATAACAGCATTAGATTCTTTCGTGATCACAAATCTGAAGCTTATGTGACCGTTTATCGGTCGCAGCAAGTGATGTTTGCTGAAAAAATTGGCCAGCCAATGGTTTATTTCTTTGTTTTCAACGGGGATAAGTCCACTGTCGTCTTTGTCCATCTTACAGGTTACATTCGCTATAACCTGAGATTGTTTCACTGTAGTGCAAGTTAAATAATGTTCACCTTCAGGGTTCTGTACGAGAACCCAAGGCCTTTGCTCGTTTATGTCGTTAGGAATCTTCAAATCACTCCTTGATAAAGGGAGGACAATCTTGGACCTTTCTCTCAAACCTCTAGGTCCAGCAGTGGACATCACGTAAATACCCCTCCTTATGGCACCGGTATCGTACAGCTGAATAACTTCATCCTTTGACGTGACTGCGTGATAAGTTGGGGTAGGAATTTGATATTTTTGGCAACGTTTCAGAACCTCCAAGGTGTCGTCCAAGACCCAGACTTCCTTGATACCGGGGCAGAAGCAAGAGCAACCAAGCAGTTCCAGATGGGGTTTTGCCACGGAGTCGTAATATGCTGAAGTGGTGGCACAAACCGGAATGTAATAAACTGCCTGTTCCTTGTCGACAATCTCGCAAAGGGCCCTGACGTAGTTCTGTTGCTGGTCGCTGGTTGGTCTCGGTACGGTGTAAAATCGACTTACAGCCGTCGAGAATCTAGATAATGCGAACAAGCCTTCTACTTCGCACACCACCACTCTTGCACCGGCCGAGTAGAAATTCCTGGCCAAATGCAGAGCTTGAATGGTGCTTCCTCCACTTATCAGGACGGTTCGTTTCTTAGAGTTGCCTGGAGTACTAGGAGAAAAGACAATCGATAGTAGTACCTTAATGATGGTAAAAGGCAGCTGGATGAATTGGGTGAAGAGCCAGAACCACATGGACACCCAGAGCATGGGTAGAGCGAAGATTAGCTGCCTCCAGGTTTGCGGCAAAATCGCAAGGACCACGGCTTTGGCCATGCGGAGTAAGAAGCACGGATACCAGCCTATGAGGTCGGAAAGTAGAGAAAAGGAATCATCTTCTTCGGGGCGCATTAGAACCGGACTTTGGCTCCTCGAGTCTCTAGCGTCTGATCGTATGACAAAGGGTTTCTGTATGACGCTCCCCAAACTCGTGGTTCGCCGTATCCTTCTCTTCTTCAGAGTGTTGTCCGGGGATGTGGATATGGGCGAAGAGGAATATGGCGAAGTGGGACTCTGATATCCCGAACCACTCGAGGAACTTCCTGCGTGGATGCTCTCGTTGCTAGGCCACGAAACTCGAGACAAACTCTCTGACGACTCCACAGGTAACGACGGCATTTTGCCAATTTGAACTGATATTGTACACTGAACTAGCAACACGCGACGTATTGTTACACACAAGCTCGGCAAACTGAATAAACAAATTATATTAGTGCTCAGGGATCTTATAGACTGTGGTTGTACTCTGCCCTGTGGCCCCCACCCATCTTTGAGAAGCACGCTCTATTGAGGTAGTCTTTACATGTAATGAGTGCGTTATCAAAAACAACACTTTCTCGATGATAGGGCATAGGCGCTACGTTGGGTGCTTAGGTAATATTTTCGCCGTAACGATTAGATTAGTATCAACGGATTTTTTTAAGTGCAATATTTTTACAGGGTGTGTATTCGAAAAATATATGTAGTTTCCAATTTAATAAAATGTAAAAAAATATTAGCTTACTTTATATTTCATTATTAAATGATGAAGCATCTTTTTAATGAATATAGAGAACAAAATATGATCTTTGTACTTTTTATTTCCACGATATATGCGCATTAACTTGGACACTGTATTTGAGGGTAAAGGGTAATGTCCTTGAGTCGCTTCTGGCGATTTTGCTTAAAAACTGATACACTAGTGATCAATTAAATAAAATAAAAATAATATAAAATTGATATGGCATTATCAACAAACTTTTACGATTGTGAAACTTTTTACATGCCGACACTGAAGATTTTTTTTATATTTTTTTAGTAAAGGTATTTATTTGAAAAAATATCAAATTATTCCAGTTACCCGAACGTTAGTCAAGCTGTAAACTAAATTTAATTAATCACCTCTCATTAATAACCTTATTTGGTAAATACATATCTACTTACATATTACTACCTGAACTTTTAATTCGAAAGACTATGAACAAATATGTTTAACTGGAAATATCTTAGAAGAACTCAATCTACCTAGATCCAATAAAACAATTATTTTATGATATAAATAACGCAATAAACTATTGTAACCATTTTAATTATTATATTATTGCCCACTTTAATAGAGAATAAGTTTATTAACTAAAGAATAATTAACTATACCTAAAAAACATTTATTAAGTTTAGTTAAATCGCTAAATCGCATTTACTAGATGTCTAAAGCCGTCTAAAACCGTCCATGGTTTGGTAGGTATACAGAAATATAAAGAAAATAATTTTAAGATCATCTAAAATATACCGATTATAAATATAATATATCTAATATTTATCTAACTGACCAATCTCTCATAGTTTAATTCGGTATCATTTGGAAAAATATTAAATTAATGTAACTTTCCGTTGTTGTTTCATCTACATCAAATTTACACCACATAACGTACGTCTTTAGATTTAAGCACCCCTTAAGTATATGTATAATAGACCTTATTATATTAAGTTAGTTAATATGTTATGCAAATACATACTTATATAACTTACAATCTTTATCGTGATACCCTATTTTTTACACATTTTATTTACATCATTATATTATTCCATTCATTGAAATCTACAAATAGTAGTTAGAATAATGCCCTGTCTTGCCCCTACCTCTACGCCCTTTGTTACGGCCCTGAATACAGGTATTCCAACTCATCTGTAGCAGGATAAATAAACAGATACATATTTATTTATTTAACCAATTTAAAAAGTAAATTGCAACCGGGCGTTAAGAAATAATAAAAATAGAATATGTGGTTTAAGTTGTAAAAAGCACATACCTAAAGAAGGTATGTGGTAAAAAGCAGTTTGAAGGAAGGAAGCCATGTAAATGTACTTAATTTTATTCGCACACGTCGCGGTTACTTGAATAATACTATATATTATTTATATTTGATATTTTATTATCTTTAGCAATACTTACTTCTCTCTCTTTACAGTCACATAAATTGATATATTTTTTAACCTTTAGCTAATTACTTACGTGTAATCGTTGAGTGAGGAAATACTATTTCTTGCTCAAAGTTGTAATACTTACACAAAATTGTCGTCGATTTATTGATTACAATAAATTCATGAGGAAATTGCAAGTATACCACTAACTAAATTTTCAACAAATTTTTAGTTGATTATGTTTACCTACATTTTTATTTAAAGATATAATTCCTACCGTGTTTATGATAAAAAGCATTTCTTTGTGTAAAACGGCCATTTAGGCATGGTCTAACATTTCATCATTTATCTCGAAAACGGTGTATTCTAGTATTCCTAGTAATATACAGCAAGATACATTTTTTAAAAGGCTTTATCCTTTATCCTGTCTTATAGTGAGTTAAATTTTAAATATCTTTGAAGAAAAAAAAAACTACGTTCATCTCTGGACGTGAAAACCCCAATTCAATTCAAAGGTCAGCCTTTAATCCATCATGAACCTTTATCTACTTCAATTAAGTTAATTTAGGTTATTTATTTAACAGACAAATCCAATTTCTTTGTTGAAATATAATTGCACCATTGATTTATAAGCTGTACTATTCCATGGACTTTCACTGTAAATTTCAAAATCAAGACAGTAATGTGGAAAATTATTTTAAAATTTTTATTTTTTGTTCATCATTCATCAATTTTTTCTTTATTTATTTGGGTATTTGCTGCCATCGAAAAAAAAAAATAAATAATGAAATAGACTCATGCGCCAAAATATTCAAATAAAAAAAAACTAAAATTATACTACAAATAAATAATTTCAGAGAATATTTTATTAATCGATTATAAATTTAATTTTGAATCATTACTAGGCAACCAAATATACATCAAATGTAAACAAATATTCATTTGTTTTTATCCTTTTGGTAACCATGACAACGATAACACTTTTATTTTGTTATTATCTTATTAATATTATTATTATTATTTAGGCACTCAAACAAGAAATTTGAAGAAATATATACATTTTTTTTTGGGAATTGCATCGTTCTGTAGTTGGTACTATTATAGTTAACGGAATGTGATGATTGCTCTTATTTATTTTAATAATTTTGCGAATTTTTTAGCAGATTTAAGGGATAATTAACTTACCTAATAAAATTACACTACAGTTACATGAAGATGCAAAAATTGTGACTCAAATCACTGTAAACAAAACTCATAATTTGTGATCTGCAGGATACAAACAAAGTGGTATCACTGATTTGGTGTTTAAACAGCGGTCTATTCAAAATGGATGTTAAAGTAGAGAGTTTTGAAAATTACGCGAAACTTAAAACTCTTTGTTTAAAATTAATTCAGAATCAAAAAAACATTGCCTGTGTTAAAGAGTTAAATACTATAATTCAAAATTCACCTCAATCATTTATAAAAGCTGTGCAGCCAACAATCCTTTCCACATTTTACCCAATTTTGAAAAGTATTTCTGAAAATAAATCAAGGTAAGACGTTATCATTTCAATTTTTTGAACTGTAAATCACAATAATATATACCTATATCAGTTTTAGAGATGACGAAAAGCAACTTATTGTGGATACCTTCAAAAATCTGTTTGAGAAGTCTAGTGTCGATAAAAAAGTTTTATTTTTTAATATTTACTCATTTCTTTTACTTGAGATTTATGATCATCATCAACACATGGGTAGGTACAAAAATATCTATATAAATTGCCTACGATTGTGAATTATTGTTTTTTAAATTTTAGTATTGCCTATTCCTGAAGAATATAAACTAAGTATTATGAATTGTATGGCTTCTCTTATGAAGTGTGTATCATCTGATCTGGTTTTTTCTTTGTATACCCGAGAAAATGCTCCAAGATTTTGTCAAATGCTCTACACGGCTCTGGAAATAGCTAAAACTGAACAACTTAGATCGTTGAGGTAATCAACAATCATGACAAACAATTTTTGTGTGAAACTAATCTACAATTTCTTCACAGAGTGTCTGCTATGGAATGTATTATGGCCATTGCTCAGGTATTAGAAAATAAAGATTTCGAAGATGCTGAGCTGAGAAATCAAGTTGCGGAAGTATTCCTATTCTTTCTACCAGGTATTGCAAGTGGTTTAGCCAGGATAGCTTTAGAAGACGAGAAAATGGGACATAAAATTCCAATGGTAGCTTTAAAAGCCTGGGGAAGAATTGTCACGCTTTTAATGGATAATTATAAAGCTGGAAATGATGATTTCGATTTTACAAATCTTAAGAATATCATGAATAAAAAACCTGTAATTGGTACTGAGAAAAGAAAGAAATTTAAAGACGAAAAGGAAATCAAGGAATATCTACACACAAATAAACGGACGGTGCCATGGTACAAAGATACCGATAACAGACTGCAACCACTTGTCGTTGAGTTCGCCAAATTGACACATCATTCCCATCACAAAGTACGATTAGAGTTGGCTGACATGTGCGGACTTATAATTGAAAATTGCTTTACGTGAGTATTATTCTAAAGAAATATGTTATTAAACTAAACGGTGTGTGTTTTGAGTTGAAGTTTTCCTGTTAGCACAACATAGAACTCAAAAAAGTAAGCAGATTTTTCAAGTAAATATTTTTTTAAAACCTCGAAGGTAATAGAAATAAAAATTTTAACTTTGACTTTTAATAACTTGGGACCTGCCTAACGATGTTAAAAATTCTCACTAGTGGGTTCGCTTGCAACTCTGAGAAATAATAGGGTAGTGGCATATATAGAATTTTACTATGGTTCGGGTTGAAATTTAGAGAAATTCTTGAGGTACTTGATGCACTAATGCAGATAAAAAATTTCTCAAAAAAAAGTTTTACTACCAAAAATATACAAATAACACCCTACAATAAGGGTTACCTTTTAGGTATATTTCGGAAATTGACGATCCTGGTGCTGCCATAAGGCAATCGACGTCCCTATCGTAAAGTTTGACTTTTTGTCTGTATTCTTACTCAGAACGTTTTGACATACAGGTGCTATTTGTGTTGGTTACAGTGACTTGAAATATTCATCTCGTCCAAAAAATGAAAGAAACTAAAAAATGCGTTCCTTTATTTTACACTGTAGCCTTTTGGTAATATAATGGTGTCGGTATCTATATACAAGACAACTCTAATGATTACAGTAGCGATTCTGTCTTTATTTCTTTGTTTTTTGGGGCGGAACCGTTATTTCCTGAGTATGGTTTTTTATATGATTAAATGTAGAATAGTAAAATGATTACAGTAAGTCGTTAAATGCGCGAAGAAGTGAAAATCTGATATGTTGTTGTTTTAATCGTATGAGAAACCAATACAGCCGAAATAACATTAATTATGTACAATTTACTATGAACTGAAATGAAAATAACAGTTAAACACAATCTCATAGCCGTTAAACATAAAATTTGACATATCATTGAACTTCAAAATTTTTTTTCTTCATGCATTTAACTATACAAATTATAGGGAAGACAAATATAGCATCTATAAGAAAAAAGTTAACTTCAGGTCTCAAAAACAATGAAAGATACAGAAACGTGTTCATATTTGCAACTAATAATCAGGGCCGGCGCCAGGGTATTTGGCACCTGAAGCAAATATTTGTTTGCCGCCCTAAGAAAAAATATATACAAGTTACTACTGTTGGAACAAATAACAAATTTATTAATAAAAAGTTATAAAAAATAAAAAAACATTTCAATAGACAAAAATAAATAAAAAAATATTTTAGTAAAAAAACAAACATAAATTATAAGAAACATCCTATAAAAAATAAAACAGATATTCCAATAAAACCAAAAATTAAAAATATTCAATAAAAACAAAAAAAAACTAAATAATGTCAAAACGGGATTTTTATACGTACCTATCACATATCAACTTTTCTACATTTTTCATTAACAAAGTCTTCAATAATATCGTAAATCAAATTATTTGTTCTTTCTCTTTCTATCTTTATATCTTTCTCGATAGCAAGAATGGCTAAGTCTGGTAACTGTTCCTGCGCCATGGCTGTTCGTAAATAATTTCTGCCGGCCCTGCTAATAATTATATCATTATAAATGAGTTACAATAATTAATGAGGACAGAATAAAAAAAAATCTTTTTTTCTAGTTTTTTTCAAGAATCAGTTGGAATATTTCATTTCAAGAAATGTTTTAGCAAAATACTACACAACTTTTTTATGATTTGGGCGCCCTTATATCTTTAAAAGTTATCTTGTAGTCTCCCTTCCATTAAATAATTCTAACGAGGATAATGCCAATTTACTTGCATTTGCAAACGAAACGTGTTGTGGAAGTGGTTCCAACCCCAAACCTCACCACCCTCGTCCTTTGTGTATACCTACCACTGAGGGAGCATATTTCCCAAATTATTTCTATGACATTTTCTATACCTTTATGTAGTTCCTCTACTGTGTTCACTCAATTTTATATACCTACTAAACTTTTGATGTAATTCCACATCGAAAAATGACATGGATACGTTGGAAGCCATAATATTGGCCCATCCACCTGTTCAGTGGCAATTTGTGAAATTTAAAATGATCTTATTTCAATCATGAAGTATGGGGCCCACATCATTTTTTTAGTCCACGTAGAGAATGAGAGATGAATGACTAAAAAATTCTGGAAGAATTTCAAATTAAAAAATTAAAGTGAGTTTCTGACCCTAAGATTTCGAAGAGAGCTGCATTAAAATTTGTAAAATATTTTTTTTGATAATCAACTTATGAATGTAAACTACAAACACAATTAAATTTTTTTGAAAAATGAAAAACAACACGTTTGTATCTATCAGTTGATTATAAAAAAATGTTTTACATATACAGGGTGTGCCATTTAACACTTCCGCTGCCAATATCTCTGAAATGAAGAAGTTTATTTTAGTTCCGGAAACTGAGGTTGTTAGGTCCCTCAAATAGCTTCAAATTGTAGTTAGAACTCTTAGTTCAAATCTTTCTGTATAAATGGCATGGCGATACTAAAAAATTTTTTAACCCTGGAACGTGAAAATGCAGTCCATGTGAAAGATCGTTAAATTTTGAGTAATTTTTTTAATATAAAGTTTTTTCCAATATTTACTTGTTTTCGAGACATGTCGACTTCAATATGCAATGTATGATGTAACAGGAAAATCTATTATTTTATTTAAATCATACAGAGACAAAATATTCTTGTAAAATATTGTTATAGTGACTTTATTCACACCATATACTAACTAACAAACAATAAATGATGAACTAGAGAAAAAAAATTGTACACTGGTAAATCTTATAACTAATATAGTTAGATTGAAAGATGCAAGCTGATAAAACTGTAATTATTGGAAAACTAATATGTGTCGTCTGTCATACTTGTTTTATTTTAAACAAATGACATGAGCCACCTATGACTACATTTTTTTAATTTGATAAAATACGGTTCGTCTCTGCCCCTTACCAAATTTACCATTGTACAATTTTTTTTCTGTATTTGATCATTCGTTTTTTATATAATTTATTGTTTGTTTGTTAGTATATGGTGTGAATAAAGCCTCAAATAAATGTTTTCATTTTGGAGATATTTGCAGTGGGAGTGTTAAATGGCACACCCTGTATACATATATGCAACTCTTCAAAATTTCATGGTGGACAAGCCTTATTTTAATTTTTATTTTGCAAATTCCGGCCAAAGTTTTTTCAGCAAGAAAGTTGTCTGTGTCGATATTATTCCAAGTGAGATTTCGGAAAAGCTTGATTACTTTGTTGAGCACATTGTTGTGTCGAAAGGCAAACCGTAACTTAAGAAATATATTTTGTAGAACAATGCCAATATCCACGAGCCATTTAATAGAAATAGTTATAACGCTTTCTGAAGATGAGAGCGATGAAGTAAAACGAAGGAGTAATGATGTGTTGCAGAAATTGTCTATTGAGCTTTCGTCTAGTAACTTTAAGTGTTTGCTCGAAAATTTAGAAGAAGGGTTTTATAGTGGCATAAATAGTTTGCCCAGAAAATTTAACGGGATAGGTAAGCAATTATAAATTTATTTTTGCCGTGATTCGTCATTTTACCTTTTAGATGAAAGAGAGCAACTTGCGTCTCTGAATTTAATAATTGGGTACATATGCTTATTTGGGAAACATAAACTGAGCCAAGTTTTGCTTTCTGCGACACATTTAAATAAACTTATGCACACACTTATGCATATATCTGAGCTGGAAAGAACTGGTGTTAGTCTTTTGGAGGAATATACTATCAAGGGTAATTTTATTTCAAAATATATATTTTTTTAAGAGCTACATATTATAAATTTTATAGAGCTGAATAGGAACCCAGATTTACGAACGCCTTGGAGAAATTTTCGACACTTTAAAGAGGAATCTGTTAAAAATAAATTGGAAACGTTATGCGCTTCGCTAGCGAAATTCGGTGGCTTAGAAATCATTAGTGATTTTCTCTTGGACGTTATTATGTATCATTCGGAGAACAGAAAGGAAGCCATATTTATTTTAAATGAAGCTATATCAGGCACTGATTATACCGAAGAAAATCTGCAAATAATAAAGAATATCGTCACTACATACGTGGATAACAATTACTGGCAGATACCGTTGTCTGTGGTCGTTGACGAGTTTGGATATGTAACTACCTTAACGGATGTGCAGAACAACGTCATTCAAGTTTGTCTACTAGTTGAAGGAATTGGCAAAATCGCTTTAGTTCTACGAGAAAATTTTCAACAGTTCCTTTTGAAAACCTTGTATTTGGTCTTGGAAAGGGCTGGTAAGTGTTTCTATTCCTACAAATCAAAGTGGAATATTTTATTTTATCATGTACAATGTCGCATGCATTAAAAGAGCACAATATCCATGCAGTTAAGCAGTAAATACAAATTCTACATGGAATTATAACAAATTCTTGGGTTATTAGACGATTTAACCAAACTTACCTTTATTTAAAATTGCTTTTTTAGTCGTAAAATTGAAAAAAAATGAACTATAAAGTGCTGCAATTGAAATAAAATGTGTTGTACATAAATGGTACTTTTTGGCACAGTAGCTGAAATAATATATTTACAAAAATGGGAAGAACACTTCCATTCATAAAAGAATATATTATTTATATATTTTTTGCGGGTCCTTTAATTTTTTTCATCACAAATAATCTTTTTCAAGTTTTTCTGTCATAATTTTTTTGTATTTCCAAGGGTTTTCATGTGAAATTATTTTATTCATCACCAACGTATTTTCTATACACATTTGACTTATCGAAAATTTAATTTATTTGATAATAAAATGAAATTAATACTTTCAAATGTTCAGAAACTTCTTATGGAATGTTTTTTCATTGAGGGGAGAGAGCACTGTATAATTTTCAGAAAATCAATTTTTTTTATTGATTTAAAAGACCTATAATAAGGGGAAAAAAGTTTTATACTAAAAGAATTTTTTTCTTTGAAAATCTGATCTCTGCCAAGTGCGTGGGACAGCTCCAAAACGACTACCTGCGGCAAATACATATCCGCGATACAATAAAACATTTATTATTATGAACTGTTACCATCACTTGGTCATACATAATTCAATAAGTTGTTGCATCAAAATTAAAACATTATTACAATTTTAATTTTATTATGACAAATTAATTCTTAAAAATGAATATGAACAACCAAAACGCCTGAATATTATTCTTTAAAAAATTTCAGTAAATGTTCAAAAACATTTGCATTTTGGCAAAGGTTGAAAATGAAGATCAGCGTAATATCAGAATTTATTATATCTGTAACTGCAACTGTGAAAGAGCATGTCAGATGTATGAATATCCTGAAAAAAATAGATCGGAATTTGTTTGAATTTTGAGCACTCGAGAAGCCTAGAAATAACTATGGACACGGGAATAAAACTCTAATAGTTATTTATTTTAATGCTTGGTGGTAATAGTTTAAATAACTAGATGGATTTCACAGGGCTTAACGACACTTACAGTGTACGATAATTCAATAAACAAAAAAATCTAAATAAAAAATTTAGATAAATTTGGAACGAATACACTGAAGATGAATTTTTTGAGACAAAACGTCTGAATCTGGTTCGGGCTGAGGCAGTACAGTATTGGGGTTCACGAAGGCTTGCAAAAAATGTAATAACATTTCTAGGGTCATATTTAAAAAAATGAAGTTGATGATGGTCCCGGAGAGACGAAACGTTACATATTAAAATTGATTATGCCAAGTGTTTTTCTTTTTCAATATCACCTCAAACGAAGGCTGAAATGAAACAAAAACGGGTTTCGAAAATTTCGGTTTTTTTCAAATTTTTCGAAAACTAATCATGTTAGCTTTGATTTTTTAGAGGCATAATGTTAGTCCCCTGATTACGCAACTTTGCCCCCATTTAAGCTAGTTTGTATCTCTTACCGTTTTCGAGATCTCTATAGTGAGAAGCGAATTTGTAACAGCCTGTATATTCAAAATAACAATCCAAAGAGAAGTACTTATGGGATTTTCGATAACTTCATTTTAACATTATGTATCGGCAGATGATTGCCCCTTTTTTTGTCGAAAATTGAACTTTTTACTTCAAATGGTCGCCAATCGCATAAAAATTCACGTTTTCAAAATTTCCTACCTATTTCCTAGCCATACTCGTGTAGATAAAAAAAAAGTTTTTTGTTTTTTCCATTTTAAAATTTTCATCAAATACATTGCGTACCACAGAGTGCCTCAAATTCAACATACCTCGTGAGATAGGTCTAGCGTCGCTATTTTATACTATTTAGGAATAAATATATATTTTTCAACACTTAGAGACATGGTTAATAACATCTTTGATTATTATTGCCCTCTTAATTTCCCTTCCATTAAAAAAAAATTGTAGAAAAACATTTTATTTTAGAGTTTTACAGTGGTGTTGCCCCTTAATGGGAGTCGTCACTGTTTTTAGTAACACATAATTCAGTCAAAACAATAATTTATTTCAGATAAGAAACTAAAATTTTTTAACAACTTTTGCTAAAAATTTATGGTAGTTTTGGCATACATGGAATGTGCATATATATTTTTTACTACTAAGAAACATCAATTTTTTATAAAACTTTCCATGTGACTTCAAAATTTTATAGGAAGTAGCCACCCTCTGGTAAAAAATGCTGGTCTGTCAGCTTTAACGAACGTCACATTAGCCTGTGGATATTCCAATATAACGAACTTAATAAACAGCAATATAGACTATTTTACGTACCACGTTGAAAGAAAATTAAACAAACTGGAGAACAACCAAGGTGTCCTGAGTGTCCTGGCAGTTGTTTTGAATTACGGAACAGTTGAGGTCTTGTTGTACATCGCTGATATTATTAAAGAGGTAAGAATTAGCTTTGGTTTTGCGTCTTTCTGTAGGTCATATTTTTAGGTTCTTCTTCAATCTTGTGATAAATTCAAGGATAAAAATTCAACGGCTTTCTTAGAAATATTTAAAATTTTTATAAACTGTTTACGAAAATGGTTTAACATAAAAGAAAGAATTGAACCGTTTAAGTCTAAAGCCCAGAAATTAAGAGAAATTGAAGATTTCCAGGTAACAGGAGTAGATATGAAAGAAACAGTTAATTTTTCTGATGATATTATGGGCAAGTCTGCAGAAGAAATGTATAAGGAGGACATGGAAAAGAAACAAGATGAAATAGAAAAGGAAATGGAAGAACCAGAAGGTAACTTTCAATATATTTTTATGTAATTTGTACACATATTTTTTTTTAGTTGAAGAGTACAAAAAACCTGAACCACCTTTACATATAAAATTGACAGTGGCAGTATTAAGTCGAAGCTTGCATTTTCTCCCATCAAAAGATAAAACCAAAAAATTACTTGCACTCAACATATTAACAGAGGGTTTGGAAATCTTAAGAGATTTTGAAGATGAACTTTTACCGATCGTTCATCAAATTTGGTCCCCGTTAGTCCTGAGATTCAAAGAGTTCGAAGATCCTTTAATTATCAATTACAGTTTTCTATTGCTTGTCACTTTAGCCAGACTCTCTAAGGATTTCATTAAAATGAGAACTACAAAGTAAGTAGATTGATGTATTATCTACTTTCATTATAAAAAATTATGATAATTTTTAGGGACGTTTTGCCTAACATTTTATTGGCCCTTGATAAATTTTCTGCAGAAAGCTACTTAAAAGACAAAGGCTCTGCTTACAGATATTCACAGACATACAAGTTGCAGTTAGTAATTCTGGAAAATTTGGGAAAAGTTTTGACAGACCTGGATGTTGCAGATGATAAATTAAATGAAGCGATGGATATCGTTTCCAGATATTTGAGTAATAAACAGCCCATTCCACTACAGGTACTTTTTATTTTTTTCAAAAAATGTTGTTCTGACTTATTTTTTTTAGCTGGCCGCTATTGAATTCTTCAAAATTCTATTATTGTATGATCCAAAACCAATTATATTGAAGTTAGAATTATTGCGGAAGGACAGTAATGAATTAGAATATAATATATGTACTATTTTAAAGGAAATAAATGATACTCTATAAATTGGACTCTCTCTCTACCTGTGGTCGGTTAGTCCTATGGTAGGTCGTTGGTCGAGCAGTTAAATGCGTCAATACTTGAATCGATGGAATCGATGAATGCCACTGTTGCGGGTTCGATCCCTGAGGCAGTAAGATCATAGATCAGCTATATTCGTAGAGGGGAATTAGGTACCCTCTCTGTGGGTATGGTAAGATGGAAGAATAAGGTTGATACCGGTCGGCGATTGACCAACCCCCCTAATTAATGAGGTTTTCCAAGTTTCCCTCATTCTTGCATTAAATGGGGGCTAGAGTTTACCAACATAAGTCGTTCCTGGGCGCACATGTGGCGTGCCGAATAATAATACGCCGCTCCCACTCCTACACAAGTCTCCAACTTCTGGGCTAATACTTGCAGTTAGATAAGGGGTAGAGATATTATTATTAAATGTCTTTTTCAATATTTGTTTTCGAATTATAATACAGTGTTAAGCAGAATGAAGTAAACATTTTAAATTTGATCGTTTTAGTCAATTTTTATTGAAAATTAAACCAGGTTCTTTGGAAAACATGAAAATTTGATTTTTTTTTAAATTAAATCATTCAAATGACCCCCTCCACTCTACTGGCACTTTTGAAGTCTAATACAAAAGTTCTGCATCACTCGCGCCAACATTTCAGTTGAGAATACGTTATTCTCCGTCGGTCGGTCATAATTTCCAGAATTGCAATAGACTTAGACTTAAGTGTAGAAAATAGCCTCGTCCTGTTGAAACCATAGTCGTCGAATATCCACATCAACATTATGAAGTTGTGATGTAACAGTTACAGGCAAGTCGTTTTCCTCAATGAACGGTCCAGAAATTTAAAATGCTGATATTGTGCTCCAATTTTCGTGGCTGAAAACATACATAGGCATTGTCGAAACCAAGAGAGTTGCACGAACAAAATTTGGACAGGACATAGCTAATACAATGCGAAACATCGCCTTAATGTTAAAAATGCTGTCACTGGCTGTTCTTAGTGGTAAAAATTCGAAATATTTGAAATTATTCAATTTTCGTGGCTGAAAACATACATAGGCATTGTCAAAATCAAGAGTGGTAATTCGTGCAATTCTTGAGGATTCTCTGTCGCCCAATAACAGATGAAAATGAGCTTCATCTGGCATCAGCTAGCAATCAACAATATTCGGGTTTTCTGCAAGAAGAGCTTCGAAACACTCCTTGATCCAAAATCTTGTGGCAGAAATTTTTGTATGATTTGAATTTGTAGGGATCCCATTCCATTTACTGCGAAAGCATGGTAATTTCATTTGAATTTGTATCTCACTATATCGAGAGCATCATATCAGAAGGGCGTAAGAGCCACTATAGTCGGTTTTGGGGTTTTAGGGTGTATGACTTCATTTAATCAATTCGCTTAATATATCAGATGGGCGTATATATTCATAAACAACATCAACACTCTATTCTAACGCGTTTTACTTAGGCGTATGAACCAATTTTGCAAAACTATAATATCAGAAAGGCGTATGCCTTTAAAATTTCAGATTTGGTTCATACGCTCTTCTATGACACCCTCGACGTTATGAAACAAACTTAAAGTTGAAAATGGATATTTCTGCCTAACCCTGCATTTATCACTTACATGTATATTTTTTTGTTGATTTTATTCTCAAATTTTTTACTTTAAAACGCCCCAAATTTTCATGCGGTTACAAAAAAACGGATGGTTATAAATATTTGTTTTATTTGTATTATTTAATACAAAAACTTCAATTGCACACTTTAAAATGTAAAATTAATTTATTATTTACACAAATGGAAATATTATATACGTCCACAACGTATATAACTAAATAACAATAAGGTGTTACCCTTCTTTATGTTAAAGTAGTAATCATTTAAAAATTGCAGAATAAAAATACAGTCTTTATTAAAAAAAAAAGAAAATAGTACGTACTAAATAAAATGTAAAATTCAATGTTACTAAAATAAGAATTCAACAAACCTTTGAAATAACGAACTTCATACTATGTAGACACCAAATAAATCATTACAAAATAAAAATTATTTCACTACAATGAAACGTAAAAAATACACTTTTATTACCTAACATTTCTATATGAATATTAAAATAATGGTGGTGGTTTCAATTTGAAACAATCACAGTTTCAGCTTCTATACTTAATTTACTCAAATCATTTAAAAAAATATTTTTAACAACTTGTCGAATCGTTTAAATAACAGATCGATTACTTTTTATAAATCGCACTCCACTAAAAGTGATAGACTTGAAGTAGTACTCAACTATTCAAATAAAGATTATAAAACTGCTATTTGAAGAAATATTAAAAAAAATAGGTACTTCTAAAATCAAACAAAAAAAAATCTTACAAGTTGATATCAATAAAAATAAAATAAAATAATTTTTGTCTGTCCCATGTTCAATTTTGTGAATAAAATACCACTTGCAAGCGTCTCAATTTTAGATAAAATATTTTTTATAGGGGCACAACAGAACTAGTTAAAATGTTTAAAACAATTCTAATATAATTAAAAAATACTCTTATTTCCTTTACTCCCATTTTAGCAGCTGAAAATCTGTCTATCTAATTTTCTGTACTAACTGGTTCCCTAGCATGATGAATTTGTACATGTTTATTGTGATTAGACTTAGTCGTGGAAGTTTTCCCACAAATATGACAGGAATAAGGTCGAATGCCGCTATGTACAAGCATATGATCCTTTAAGTAATATGACCTGTGAAAAGACTTCCCGCAAACCTGACAAACGAATGTCTTGTTATTCTCGTGTTCCTTAACGTGCCTTATGCAGTTGTACTTCCTGATGAACTGAGCACCGCAGTAGTTACACGTATACGGTCGTACGCTTTTGTGAGAGTTCATGTGCGCGATGTAGTCGGACTCTCTAATGAAGGCACCCTTGCACTGATCGCACTTGAAGGGTTTGGACGTACGACTGGCATGCGTCCACTTATGCAATTTAAGGTTCCATTTAGTCGTGAAATCCTTATTGCATATTAAGCAAGTGAAAGGCCTCTGTCCGCTGTGCTTACGAATATGTACTTCCAGGGAAGATCGGAGATAAGTACCTTTGCAAATGGGGCATTGAACATTTTCATTATCCCTCTCTACTTGTGGGAGAAACTTCTCATTATGAGCACGGCGCATATGTCTCGTTAAACTCGACATATGAACGAATTTCTCACTGCACTGAGTGCACGCCTTAGGCTTAGAGTCATGGATTTCCTTGTGCCATGCTAATTTTTTTTTAGAGTGAAAGATTTCTCCACACTGACATATATAATCTTTAACCTTTTTCTTGAGCTGAAAATGGTGTCTGTTACGGTGTTGTACTAAGTTCGAGTGTCTTCTAAATGTTTCCTCGCACAAGTTGCATTTGATGGGAGCTTCACCAGTGTGAATGTTTTTATGTTCATCATGTTTTTGTCTCGTTACGAAAGATTTTTGACAAATTTCGCATTTGTATGGCTTAAGTCCCAGATGTCTCTTCATATGCAACTGAATATTTTGTCTTCTATAAAACAGTTTGCCGCATAACCTGCATTCTAGTGGGTGTACTTTAAGGTGATCCGTATATTTATATTCGTTAGGAAAAGCCTCCCCGCATGTAAGGCATTTGTGTCGTACGCTGGCATTTTCCTTGTGGACTTCCATTTTATGCAGTTTTAAAGCCTTTGCATTTTCTACCACACAGTCACAAATTGGACACATTATCTTCAAGTCCTTAACTTCTAAATTGGGCTCGTCTTGTTTAATATCAGTTTCGACAGGTGGAGTTTCATTTTGTTCGACATTATTCTCTAATTTCAATTTGTTAGTAAAAACGTTATCATAATTGTTGTCGGTCTCAGTCTTATCTGATTTTAACTTTACTATAAGTTTTTTCACCTTCTTTACCTTGGAAGCAATATCGCCTCCAATGAAATTGCTTCTATTTATTTTTTCTGGATGTTTCTCGATCTCATGCTCCTTTCTTTCTTTTGACGATGCAAAACCTTCCTGACATGTGGGGCATTTAAAATTAAGCGGTGGTCCAGAATAACTAACGATCGTAGGAGTGTCATTTTCATTGTCGTTATACTCCATATGATTTTGATACTCCCCTTGTGCTGGATGTCTCCTCTGGATTGCTGGCACTTCTACACTGTCACTATCGGATGCCTCCCAAGTCTCCCTTCCGATTAAATCATAAGAGTGTGACATCCCCGAACTACCTTCTTGGTACTGCATACGATTCCAAGTTATGTCACTAGCACCCCCTATACTCTCCTGACCAGACAATTCGCCTCTTGCTGGCATCCTTTCATCAGATCTTATGTTAACGTGAGAGCTCTCTCTTGACATACTCTCCTCCAGGTGACTCTGCTCAATGAAATCATTTTTTGGCTGCTCGGTGATATCTCCTATAGTCATTAAAACTCCTGGTCTGTCTGGTGAGGTGTTCTCAAAATTTTCAACTTGAGAAATAACCTGATTTGAAGAGAAATCATTTATGATAACGATATCTTCCATGTTAACAAAATCTAAATGGTCCCCACCGTGCAGGATGTTTGCAGAAGTATAAATTGGTTCTGACTGTTCGTAACTTTCCGTATTTAGTTTAACCGTTGTATACGGTATAACATTCTGTTCGGTATACTCTTGAGTTTTTACAAATTCCTGGTTCTGTTGGTGGATATAAAAGTATTCGGGCTGATCTTCATTGTTTTCTTGATTATCTAAATTTGCTTCTTCATCTTCTAATGTATGTGAACGAGGTGAAGTGTTACTGGTATTCTGGGTTTGGCAAGCCTTGTTCAAATCGGAGTGAAATGCCCAGTCAGAATGAGTGGTAGTCTGAGAATGTGGGGAACCAATACACTCTTCGTGATCCACTTGTTCGTGTTCATAATCCGCATTGTTTTCATTACCACCGTACTCTTCCGATGGTATTTCGTTCACCATTAACTGTTCGTTTTCAAAATCTTCCATAGTTTTCACATCATGACTGACTATATCCATGTCTTCTTGCTTCTTAACAGTTGTGGGTTCTGTAGGTGTTCCACTGAAAGTATCCTTGACAATTTCTTCATGTCTCGAATCCCCTGTATTCTCCTGGATTTCCTCTATTCTACTTTGTGTAATATTATTTTCACTTCCATTCTCGACCGATTCTTCGGGTATATTAGCTTGCGATGTACTAGGTAAATCAAAAGGTAAAGCCCTTACATGAGGAGGCAACGAATTACTAGACATTATTACTTGCTGTTGCTGATAGACATATGGCATCATTTGGGGGTTGAAAACGGTGGGATAAACGTATTGCTGTGACAACGGGTTTACATTTAAAACATTTGGCTGAGGAGAAGTTGTGCTCATACTTTGTTGATAGATAAAAACATGGTTTCCATGTAGTGGGGTTATGTGGGGCGTGGGCCCTAAGTGACCTGGAGGTGCTTGATTCCATGACTGGTTCACTATAGCCGAGTTAACCTGAGAACTGCCAGCAGCACTTAAATCTGGCTGTGTGGGTATATTTTGACCTTTAGGTGACTCTTCACCCACAGATAACTTTACCAAGGCCTCTATTACCTTCTGCTTTGGATGGGAGGATAAATGTTGCTTTAAGGTTATTCCTGGCCTTAGATACAAGGTACAAACTGGACAAACAATGTTGGTTGAGTCCATTTTGGTTGTTTCTTTATTTACTCAACCAACTGGTGGAAATGGTGAATACTGTAGAACACTCCTCTAGTCAAGTGTATTGATCTGTTGAACAAAATCAATGATGAGAATACTGAAATTTATGAAAATGGCTTATAAAAAGGTTTTATTTTATTTCGATTTAAAGGATGTATTCATTATTAATTCCATTGCAGCATTTTCAGTAACAAAAGATAAGAATCCTACTTAATAAAATAAACAATGCATTCTTAACTGCAACACGTATCATATTTCATGATATTTTTAAGAAGTATTTGGGGGGTACTTACCAAATTCTTATTTTAATATACATTTTGAATACAAGACACTCACACTGATTAAAATGATTAAAAATTAGTCTAATAATCGACTGCCCCTGTTACTGTTTGGGTCAATGAATGGATGGGACAGACAGAAAAGGGATTTTATTTTTCCACTAAATGACAGCCTCTAAACTAGTGGTGTCACCCAGATCAACTTTTGTTATTAGAAATCAAAAGAATATCGACAGTTTTTCAAATTTTTACATATGCAAAAATAAATATTTCAATTTTATTCACGTAATTCAATTCAATTTGTTCTCTGGTAGCATATATTCATAATTCATATACACTGGCCCCCCTTTCAATTTAGAGAACAAACTTTAGACACTTTCAGCTCAATGCTACCAATTTCACTAACGCACATGACATGTCAGGACAGATGACAGTTGACAGATGACAATTCATTAGTTTTATAGTCATTTGTATACCAGTTTGTGTAGTTTAACACGTATATATTATAATTAATTCTTAGTTAAACAGAGGGTTTCGGGTTCAGCTGTAAAAATACGAGTCATGGGGAATCTCAAAAGTAATTTTATGTGCATGTTTAATAAACAATTTGCTATCTTCCTTCTTTTGCAGGAGACCTGGAGCAGTTGAAAAGATACAGAGAAACCAATGAGCGTAAAAGTAGAGAAGTTGTTCAAATTTGGGACGATTCGATTTCCTCAAACATATATAATCTAGGAAAAGAAAGTAAGCATATTGTATTATTTTGAATTGCAGTAATATTTTCTGTATTTTAGAACATATCGTTTTGGAACAGGTGTCTATAGCAGCGGCAGATTCTTTTAGACTTAACATTGCACAAAGATGCATACAAGAGTTGTACAAGGACTTTCCTAATAGTTCCAGAGTGCGAATATTAGAATCGATGGTTTATGAAGCGGATGAAAATTATCCCAAAGCACTTCAAATATTAAATGATATTATTAAACAAGACAACACGAATAGTGCTGCTAAAAAGAGGAGAATTGCTATATTCAAAGCTCTTGGAAGATATACAGAAGCTATCAAAGAACTAACTGAATATTTGAAAACGTATGTTAATAAAACAGTTTTTAGTTATTGATTATTGAATAATAACATCTGTATGCATATACTTTTCTTTTAGCTTTATGGCTGACGTTGAGGCATGGCAAGAATTAAGTGAGTTGTACATAAATGAGCATGATTACAGCAAAGCTGCCTTTTGCGTGGAAGAATTAATTTTGCATAATCCACACAACCATTTGTTACATCAGAGGTATGCTGACATAAAATATACACAAGGTGGGTTAGAAAATTTGGAAATAGCTAAATCTTACTATTATCAAGCTCTGAGGTTAAATTCCAGGAATATTAGAGCTCTATATGGAATATATTTGGTAAGAATTCCTTTTTATTGAGTGAATATCAATCTAATTTTTAATTTCTAGACAACAACTGCTTCGCTAAATTCTCAGAAAAATGTGTCACAGAAGAAGAAAGATTCAACACAAAAGGTGATTGAGTGGAGTCTAAAACAAATAAGAAAGCGGTATGCTGATGAAAATGAGGTGAAAGAGATAGAAGAATCCTTGGCGGCCCTAGAAGTTTAAGCATTAAAAAAATGTTTAGGATATTTTTTAGGTGTTGTTTTTTTATGTTTATGAGAGTATTATTTATGTTGTACCATAGAAAAATAAAACATTATGTCAGTGTTTTTAATATATTGCGAATAAAAGTACTTTTATAATATTGTAATAAGTAACATTTTCAGTTGTTTGACAGTGTATTGTTGCTAGTATTGAAATGTTCACTAATACCTTTCAAACTCTCCATTACTTCACTGTGATGTTTTTCTTGAGCTGCTTTTATTTCTGTGAGTAATTGTATTTTAACACAATCGATGGAGATATTATTTTTAGGTAGAAACTGGAGAGAATTTGCAATGGACACGTCCTTTTCGTTTTCAATTTTGGAGTTGTCTTCACTTTCTATAATATTTATAGAACCAGCAGCCTCCATTTTGACTTTTTCACATATTTTCTGCTCCTCTTTAAACCATTTTTGCATACATTCGTAGTAAGGCCAAGTAATATTATCAGTTTCGCTTTTTGCCAACTGCTTGTAGCGTTGCACCAAATTCTGCCAACATTTACTTAACTGGTCAATAGAATATTTACCTTGGCATTGTAATAAAGACTGAATTATCCTAGAAAGAGTTTTTGTCAAAACTACTGTAGTTAATTATTTGATGTAAACGTAAAAAAATTCTTACATCCATCCATCCCTTGCGGTGTATTTTCTACCCGTAAAGAGATGCCGATGATTGTATCGAAGTTCTATAAGTTTTTTGATAAAATTTTGCCTTTCATCTAAAAAAAATCAAGTACATATTTTTTTGTTTTTTTTGTAAATATAATATCGAATACCATTGTTAAGTGAATGATTTAAAGAATTATCATTTTTTCCATCTAAATCAATTTCCGATTCTCTGCCAAAGGCTCTATCTATTTGTTCATAATATGGCCAAGTTATTGTTTCAGGATTTAGTGTAGTATTCTTTATTTGCTAAAAATCGACAGATTTGTATAAGATCTTAACATTTCTTATTTATTACTTTCTTTAGAAAATTCTGTACTTATTGATTTTTAAATAAAATTGATTTACCCTATATCTGGTCATCAAATTCATCCATTTCTTTTTAATTTTTGTTATAGTTACATAATCAGGTGCACCCGACTCCTGAAGTTCATCAAAGACGAGCCTAAAATAAAATAATTATTCTCACTTTATTTAAAATTATGTTGGTTGCACTACTTCCATCCCTCTGAAGCTGAATTTCTGCGTCTTGTAAACATTTTCGAGTGTTTCATTCTCAGATTTATTAATACTTGAACCCACTGAGGATCAACTGGAAAAATTTGTCCAAGTTAGTCAAATTGTTACAGAAAATTAAAAATTCTTACACTTAGTGCATTTCATAGGAAATATTTCTTGTTTTGCAATGATAGGATCAGCTTCATTCTCCATGCTTAGACCACTTTATCAGCTTCTGCTATTTGAAGATTGCTGAATTAGTTTTCAAGCAAACAAACTGTTTCTACTTTTTTAAACAAAAATGACAATAGGTTTCTGGATCAAAAAATCACTTGGTTTCTTGATTAGCAAAACATTTTTTGTTCCAAATGCGAATTATTAATCGGGAAGAAATAGTTAATTTTAAAGTATTGGAGTAAAATCAGTCTCTGTTTTACAATTTTCAGACTTTCATTTCAAATACATTTACATATCAACATCTTGCGTTTGGAATTGTAAATATTTTGATGATAAATGAATATGTATGGTGTAATAACATTCATTGATGTTATTACACTATACATATAATTCATTAAATTTACGTTCAATTTGTTTTAAAGACACTGAAGACATAAAATATAATAAAATAACTATCTATATTCACTATTTATAATTCGATATTAATCAAAAAATGTATAGCAAGATAAGTTCTTGTATATATGTCTAAGAACTGAAGAAAAAAATGCTAAGAAGTTAATTTAGTAATAACATTAAAAGACAAAAAAAAATTATTTAAATATGTGACGTTTACCAAATTGAAAATAGAAGCGACAGCTAAAAATTGCCTATGTCATATCGTGAAAATTGGCCTAAATCTAAACGTCAAATGCTACATGCTTTGCTTGAGAACCTAACCCACAAAACATAACATACCTAACCTCCAACCTGAAGTGAAAAAGCATAATGGGAAGAAGAAAACGAGGCCGTTGTGTTAAAAAGAATATTAACAATAACATTGAACCCGATGATATCGTCCAAGCACCACATTCCTTTGTTATTCATAAAGGACTTCCTGGTGGTCATACATTGGAATTGACGAAAGATTTTAGAAAAGTAATGGAGCCATTTACGGCTTCATCCTTAAAGGTACATTAACTTATGAAGACTTATATGTTTTATTAATAAATTATTGTTTCAGGAAAGGAAAAAGAATACTATAAAAGACTTTGTAGCAGTAGCTGGACCTCTTCACGTTTCTCACATTTCCATCTTTTCCAGAACAGAATTGGGAATGTATTTAAAAATAATGCGTTTACCTAGAGGTCCAACATTAACTTTCAAAATTCATAATTATTCGCTAGCTAGAGATGTCGTTTCATCTCTGAAAAAGCAAATTGTTGTAGACACAGCATTTAAACACTCTCCTTTAATAGTCCTAAATAGTTTTAGTGGAGAAGGTCAACAAATGAAGCTTATGGCCTCTATGTTTCAAAACATGTTTCCTACGATAAATTTAACATCTGTGGATTTGAACACGATAAGGCGATGTGTACTGTTGAATTATAATCCGACAACAAAACTGATAGATTTTCGACACTACACTATAAAAGTTGTTCCTGTGGGAGTTTCTAAAGGAGTAAAAAAGGTGGTCCAGGGGAAAGTTCCTAATCTGGCTAGATGTAGCGATATTTCCGAATTTTTCATAAAGTAATATAATTAGAATATTTTATTTATCAGTTATAGGTATATATATTTTTAATTTTAGGACAGGTTTATTATCTGAAAGCGAAGCTGAAGATGATCCTCAAAATCATGTAACTCTACCACAAAAGTTAGCATCTAGGGGTAATATAGAATCAGGAAAATCTGCTATTAGACTTAGTGAATTAGGACCCCGGTTAACTCTACAATTAATTAAAATTGAAGATGGTTTATTGGACGGAGAAGTTTTATATCACGACTTAATCCATAAGTCCGAGGAAGAAAAAGCAGAAATTGAAAAACGACGGGAATTGAAAAAGTATGTAAATAATTATGTGTAAATATAATTATAACTCTTAAATTTATTTTTAAGGACGCTGAAAGAGAAGAGGAAGAAAGCTCAGGAAGCTAATAAGAAAGCTAAGGATGATGCGAAACAAGAACAGAAAGAACGTTCACTGAAAGGTATACAAGGCAAGGTAAAGACGGAAACAGACATACAAATGCTAAAATCTTCAAAGGAAGCAAATAAAGCAGCTACCATCGAGGAAGATGATGACCGAGAGTATTACAAGCAAGAAGTCGGTGAAGAACCTGATAAAGGTAAAGTAAAACATATTTGTCTATTAACATTAAAAACGTATCATTTTTGGATACTTTTAAGTATAAAGTAGAAAACAGTGCAAATACAAAGCACAGTAATGTTTTTTTTTCACTTTGGTCAGTTGAATAAATACGTCATCCTGAATCAAGAAAGAACTGGTTCCTCCATTTTGAAAATTTTGAAGACATTGGTAGTAGAAACTTCCTCTTCGGATTTTTTTAAAACTTCACATGCGTGCAAAAATGGCACTTTAGATGGGTGTTGTATAATATAGGCCAGGAAAATAAGCTGGGAAATGACCATTTCGCGACATTTTGTTTTGGCAAGCTGAATTTTATCACTATAGATGCTAAATATTATGTACAATAACATACATATTAGTTTCCACAGTCATAAAAATGGGAGGAAGATTGTTTACAGGGTGGTTAATTGTATAATTTTTACGTAAATTCACTTTTTTCTCTTATAATTTTTTTTCGTTCATTTCCACGAGAAAACAGTAAAGTACTTTTTTTCGTCTTCAAAAGACCTACAAAACTAGCCCTGGAGCGTCAAAAAATATTGATTAGATCTAAAGTTATTAACAGAAGAAGTTTATTTGTGACTTTTGAATTAAACATTTATAAACTGCGTTATTTTTCCCAGAATGTTTTGGCATTGTATCCTCTCATTCCTTATTACTGTCTAATAACTCGCATAAAATCTGGAATCGGTAAGTTGAATAGTTTACAAGTTATGGCCTTTATAAACAAATTAACTAATTATTAGTCTGGACGATCCCGAGGATCTTCCACAATTGCACTGATTTTTTTCATGGTAGATTTCATACATTGAAATCTATCATTTTTTTTTAATTTCAAATTTGCAACCTGGATTTTTTTTATCTTTTAGCTTTAGTTGCAAAATGAAATATATGATGCATGAACGTGATATAGTTAGATATTATTACATATTCGGAAATCTTATTAAAAGAACTTTAAGTTAAAAAAAAAATCGTCAAGATTCGTTGAAAAACAACGGAGTGACAGACTGTCAAAGTTGATGGCCTATTGTTAAACAAATTAGGTTGGTAGCTGCAAAAAAAAATACTGTCATAACCGGCAACCCGAGTACTTTCCCACATAAAAATATTTTATTTGTGGAAGTATGTTAAGTGCATAAGAAATATTGTCGAAAGTTGGTGGATCGCTTGTTTTTCGGCGAGCCGTGGCGCGGCAGAAGTGTGGGGGAAGCGAACGACAGCGAGTTCAAAGAAAATGATGATAATATTCATAGTCCTACCGTTAAATAAGCGAAATTCGCTTGAAAATAATATATTTGACAGTCTGTAACTCTGTTGTTTTTCAACGAATCTTGACGATTATTTTTTTAACTTAAAGCTCTTTTCATAAGCTTTCCGAATATGTAATAATATATAACTATATTACGCTCGTGTGTCGTATATTTCATTTTGCAACTAAGGCTAAAAAAGAAAAAAATTTTCCAGGTTGCAAATTTGAAATTAAAAAAAAAAATGATATATTTCAATGCATTATTATGAAATCTGTCATGAAAAAAATCAGTGCGATTGTGGAAGATCCTCGGGATCGTCCAGACTAATAATTAGTTAATTCGTTTATAAGGCTATAACTTCAGATTTCGTGAGTTACTAGACAGTGATAAGGAATGAGAGGATGCGATGCCAAAACATTCTGGTAATAATAACGCAGTTTGTTTTTTAATATGACTACTATTGTATTGTAAAGTTGTGGGTAATTTTCTTGTGATTTCAAAACTAGAAAAATAGATCTATTAATAAACCTGCGATTTCTGCACTAACTTTATTACATATTTCAATAGAATGCTTTCTCAAGACCACAATGGTACAAGTTTTGAAAGTTATCTCTATAATAAGGAAGATAAGTTCAAACGAGTTTTCTAACAATGAACTCTAGACTCTTTATTATTAGACATTCCTCAAATCTTGCATCACTATATGTTGAGGATGTGCTCTATCCAAATATGTAAAAATATGCAGGGCTTTTTGTCAAAAAAAAAAAAAATTATAAGTGGATTATATCTCCAAAATTGAATTGTTCTGAGTAGTTTTGAAATTGCAACAAAATTTTCAACAACTTTTTCTAAGTACGAAAGTAAAAAAGATAATGAGGGTAGAATATGTGAATAACCTTGTACTATATTTTAAGATCTATTTTCTACAAACCGTACTGGAGGCAAAAGGAAGTTTGAGGGACCGCATTTTCGGAATAAGAGGGCTAAACAAGAAAATAGTGCAGAAAAACGTCCCCAGCATAGTTTTTCTCATAACAACGAAAAGAAAAAGCCATTTGGTAAAGATAATAAATTCAAAGGAAACAAATTCAAAGGTGACAAGAAAATGAAGAGTAAAGGCAAGGGTGTGGATAAAACTAATTCATATAACAGAGACCACAGGCCGATTGGTGGGAAAATTACGAAAAAGAAATTTAAAGGGAGGAGCAAAAAATAATCTAAAAATATTTATTTTTTAATAAACAACTTCATAAAATATTTCTTCTTAAGTATAAAACCTATGAAATTTTAATAAAAAATTATTCTAAGCATTCACTGTGTTGTCTCGTTCATGTCGTAACCTATTTTCTTCTCGGACTTGGGCTTCCCTCATTCTTTTTTCTTTCCTCGTTTCCTCTCGTATAATAAAATATTTTTCTCTGAAGTCAGTTATTTCGTTATGTTTTAAATCAAGTTCTGCTTCTGTCGGTTGTCTAACTTTCACAAAAGTTAGTAGCCTTCGAGATGTTACTTTGCTTAGAGCTTGCTCGCAATTTGCTATTAACCTTAGGCATGGATGAGTAGGGAGACCATTTTCGTTATAATCTTCTCTGTAAAAGTAAAGTGAATTTATTGGCAGTGTTCCGTTCATAGGCCGATATCCTGAAAACCAGAAGAGCTACCCAAGTAGATGACTTCTATAATGAGTACAAATGATATTCTACCTAGCAGTATACACTGTATTTCATTTTTCACCGAACCATTCTTACAATTTGTTTATTTTAATTCGAAACGTTTTAACAATTTAATACGAAATAATTCCCGCAAAGTGATTATTCCGATATAATCAAGTATTTTAGTCATAGGCATCTGGTCATAACGTTAAAAAAGGGATAGACTTTTTGAAAAAAATTATTAGCAATTCTTTTTTTCATCTAAAAGTTAGTAACTTATATTTAACCTCTATATAATATCTAGAGTGAAAAACTATTAAATACTGAGCATATTTTGTACTACAAACAATTCTTAAATAATCACTGATTTCCTAGACATTTCAACTTAAAAAAAATATTTTTAAGCAAGACCATTATCATAAAATTTTGGGTCATGGATGCTTTAGAGTTTTTTTTTATATTCTGCTGGCTAAAATGACAACAAAGCTTATGTTATCCAATTCCCAATTTGAGTAGAAATGATACAGGATATTCAGTTACCAATTGGCCAAATATTGTCAATATGTTGAAAATTAAGGAAGAAATTTGTCAAAAGTTGCTTTCATTTTCGAGATATTGGGTCTCAAAAAAATTTAAACTATTTTCATGCATGTCCCGGATATTTTAAGCAATTTGTCTTGTCATGGGAAAATTGTTTCAGATCGCAGAGCCATCTATTTAGCACTATGAAAAGCAATGTCATTTGTGCTTAGAATTAAAATCACTTATATGAGCACTATATATACATTTTTACATAACTTGGATATCTCTTGGTTTTCAAGATTTAGGGAAAGAAGTTTGAAACAACACCCTGTAGATATACAGGGTGTCTGGGAAGTATATAGCATACTCTCGGGAGTGTATAGGGGAGGTCAAAATAACCCTAGTTTATGCTAAAAAAAAATCCTAAAGTGCCCCTTAACAGAGATACAGAGCCCCAAAGGGGTACCCAGCGATTTACCTTTCCGGTTCTAACTTTTGAACCGACTTGTGTAATTTAATGAAATTTTAATATTTTATGTAGACCACAAAGGCTCATAAAGCCATACAGTAGATGCCATCTACTACAGTAGATGTTTTATACTGTCAGAGAAGTCAGGAACGGACTTGCCACTACACTCGTTGGGCCAAAATTTTGACAAGTGTTATTTTATAAAGCTGAAAACTGAATTTTTAAATACTTTGGTCATTCCTCTTTGCAAAAGATACTCTACATTTGTTTCGATAAAATTAGCCATTTTTGAAAAAATTAAGTTTTTGTACAAAACAAAACGAGGAATAATTTCCCCCTTTCGCAATAATTGTAATATGAATGATTAATAGAAGGTGCCTATAATAAATTAAAATTACCTGAATCACACCAAATTTCGCATTGTTGCACTGTACTGCTAGGCAATTTGTCAACAACTAAAATTTATGGCCCAGTCGCCCAGTGCGGCTGTGTTTGTACGCTGTTTGCCCGCGCGTTTCAATGGAATATAATTTTATAAAAACAGATTGCTTTTATATGACTTTACAACATACATTATTTTATAGTCACCATATTTTTTTTACGTCAATACGAACATTCAAAAAAATTTTGTTTTTAAAAATTACTTAAGTAAACTAATTTATGTTTGATTATAATCATTTTCGTTGTTTTATAAAATGTACATAATAAAAAATAAAGAAAAATACTAATCTGACAGATTTGAAATATTTTGAAAATCATTTCAAGTTTTCAATAAAAATATTTTCTACTATTTTCTTAAAGCAGTGTTTCGTTTGAAAATCGTAGTGGCAATACCTCCGATATCTGAAATTGACGTTGTTCAGGTGAATTACATACCTAATAAAAATTAAGTGGCCAACATTAATTCCATGAAACAAGATTTTGCATAATATCATACAGAAATTTAACAATGAAGACTAATGATGAAAAATATATGATTATATATACGAATCAAGAAAGATGAGATTTGACAATGCCTCCCAATTTAGTATATGTAATGTATTTGAGTTTATTCTGGCCTGTCCAGCGGTGGATTATGAAAATTTCAAATAAGATTTAAAAAATCCAGTTTTTAAGATAAAACTTGAGAAAACAAACTATGATGTTCCTAAAGGTCAAAGTTATCCGCAATTCGAGTATGATCCCCAAGCATAAACCCTGTATGCTTTTAGAACATTTTTCATATTGCGTCGGTTAAAATGATAATAAAATTTGTGTTAGCCAATTAATAGTTTGACCAGAAATTATACAGGATGTTTAGTTACTAATCGGCCAAACGTTATCAACAACAAAGTAAAGACGGTGCAAATAGTTTTGTTGAAAAGTTACTTAGTTTCTTTGGCAAAGTTGAAAAAATTAAAACCATTTTCAGGAATATCTCAGAAATTCTATATCTCTTGGTTTTCAAAATCTATGGGTGGGGAGTTTTAAGCGGAACACCATACATATTTATTTTCTGTCCTGTATGCACATATTTACCTAAATACTGGAAACCAACATACTACACGCCCTCCCACCTTCAAATGATTTGCAGAGAATAAAAGGAGGTCTCTATAAATATTTGATATTCCGTACTCAATTTTTGCAGGTATATGTGTAGATAAATGCTCCTCGCTCACTGTATAATTTTCCTTGCTAGTACCGACTCTTTCGGTGGCCTCCCTGATACCGTAAGGGGCTGAAAATCTAAGTTATATCAGTTAGAAAACGATTACCATATAAAATTCTTTACGATCTGTGATGATTGCGTCGAATTGGCAGTCATTTTTCCAAAACGGCACTGAAAAATCATTGACCAAGACATCCAAATATTTATGCTCCAAGTTATATTGCCTCATGTTTGCTCTTATACTTTCATCTTTTTCTCTTCTCTAATGGTTCACAAAATGAACGTAAATAAAACTGAATTTAAAAAACAGTAGACAAATTTTAAATCTAACTTTAACAATTTGATAAAATACCTTTTGCGTTATTCTAGAGGGCCTCGTTCTTCCATGTAACATCAGGTAATCAATATCGGTGCCAAAAACATAACCACCAAATTCTGCAGCCGCTACTAAAAGTGACCCGCTACCTACAAAAGGGTCTAATACAATATCCCCATCTTTCACACAAGCTTGATTTGCCATTAACAGTGATAATTGGGGATCCATACTGGTGTTACCAATAAATTTCCTAGTTTTTAGAGAAAACTTCCTTATCAGTTGTCTTAATCCACTAGCAACCTAAATTATTTAATGATTTGTAAGGCAATTTCTCGATTATTATATTCAAATGAAAATATCTTACCCATCTGCCAAAGAATACATCATATGGTAATTCAGGAGGATTATTCGCTACAGTTCCATAATACTCAATATACTGTAAAGTAACATCTGGGTTCTTCAAATTAACTGGTCCTTGTACTGGTAAATAACTGAAAGTCTGAAAGATATCCTAAAATTTTTGTTATTATGATAAAATGTACTCCTACCTCTAACTTATCAACTTTTTGTTTTTGAGTGAAATGTCTGCAGAAAGTTTCTACTTCGATCTTGAAGGATATGTTGGGTTGAAAATATGGATCCATTAAATGCTTTGGGTAGCATTTAAGCTTTTCATGTAGTTTCCACATATCTTTCTCATGACCCCATAGTTCTAGACAGTTTCGTAGAGATACAGACCTACTGGCTAATAATTTGACATCGTTTTCAGAAGCAAATTCTACAATCCAATACGGTTCCTTTAACAATAATAAGTAAATGACACCGACAAAATAACAATATATACTTAACTTACGTTGTTGGGCTTTTGCGCAAACCTCATTTCAATGCTGAAAAGTGACAGCAGGGAATCTATTTCCTGAAATTAATTTTTCACTAGAAATATTACAAAAAATTGTGAATACATACTGCAAATCTGAATTCAATGTGTTCTTGAGCAAACCATAGTAAATACGTTCTCCAAGACTTATTCATTTTTTAAATAAAACTAGATTTTCAATTTTTGACTATAAATTTTTAGGTTAGAAACCAACAGGTTAGAGTTTGTTTCGTTTCGAGGTTAGGTTATTTATATTTATAAGAAAGAAATCTGTAACTTTAAAAACGTTTTTTCAGAGCCATCTTTTAACTATTTGCAAAAGATCATTCAAGGCTACATTAAGCTGTAACTTTGACATGACATAAGACATCTGTTTCAAACTAATAAAAAGCCGGGCCGAAATCCTATAAAATTTTGTAACTTCCGCATTTGCAGTAAGCAGAATAATGTACAACAGTGGGTGTTATCAGTTAAATTGAGGTTGATATGTACAACAACTTTGTGAACAAGAATCTCAACGATTTTTATTAACTACAGAAGATGTAAGTAAAATATTTTAAGCGGCTGTATTTTCTTAATTTGTGATTGTCTTATGTTGATTTGTAGAGCTTTTAGGACCACGTCATTCCTACATCTGCAGATTTTTTTATTAACCCGTGTTGCAGATGTATTAATGGTTTAGAATTGTAATTATGAATTAAAAGCTTTAGCTAACAAGTTTCTTTATTAAATAAAATATTTTTAAAGCTAATGTGTTTCAAATCAAACTTTATGCCAGAATTGTTCTGAATATTGTGCCTTTAAACATACTATATAAGTAGCTCCAGTTTTTATAATAAACAAAGTCAAATATGTATATACCTAAAATCACTTAATTTGTCATGAATTTTATTCAAAATATTTTTTAGTAGATTAAAATACTACAGAAATAAATTTTAAAGATTTTTTGTAATTATTTAATATATTATTTACGTAAAATCACGCAGTAAACAAATTTGTCACAATTTTGATATTTTTATATTTTCAGGAAATTGTGTATCGGGAGTCTGCTTATTGTGTTATTCTGTGTACACCTACAAGCTGAGGAGGAGGATGATTATTATAAACTCCTAGGTGTAGGCAGAGACGCAACCGTTAAAGAAATCAGAAAAGCCTTCAAAGTTCTGGCTGTTAAACTACATCCAGACAAAAATCAAGTATAACATTAATATAATTTTGTTGCTAAGTTCTTCTGTTACCTTTTGATATTTTAGGATGACAAAAATGCTGGTGCGGTTTTTGTAAAATTAGCTAGGGCTTATGAAGTATTAAAGGACCCGCAGACTAGAAAACATTACGATCTGCATGGTGATTCACCCGATTCTGTTAAAAAACAACAGTACCACAGTTATACATATTACAGAGACCAGTTTGGAATATATGACGATGATCCAATTATTGTGACCCTCAGCAGAAATGATTATGGTAGGCATATAAATTATAATCAAATGTATTTTTCTTACTTAATATGAACTTAATCTCTGTTGAATGTAAAGCTATAATTTAATTTGTTTTTCTGTAGAACTGAATGTTTTGGACAACAACCAGGCATGGTTTGTTAATTTTTATTCTCCCAATTGCCACCATTGTCATGAATTGGCCCCGACTTGGCGAAAATTGGCGCGGGAATTAGAAGGTGTTATACGTATTGGTGCTGTGAATTGTGAGGATGATTACGCTTTATGCTACCAGCTGTCAATAGAAGCTTATCCCACATTGTTGTATTACGAGAAAGAGGTATGTTGTACAACTTTTACTTAAAAAAATGGTACAGAGTTTTTTTCAGTAATACTGTTTCTGTTAATTATTGAATAATGATTTTTTTAATATTTAAAATTGTTTTGTCTCAACACGTTATCTTAGGATATTAGATTAGGAAGTTCTAGTTAAATGTGACCTTTTGGTCATTCTATTTATATATTATATTATATACATCGATTTATCTTAATGTATTTAATTATAAATGGAATTAAAAAAAAATTATTTTTATTAAGCCACATACTCGTTTTTAATTAACATGTCAATATGTATTACGTTTTATATTTTAACAACATTTTTTTATTTTAATACCCGTTTTTAGTCCCATGTGTACGAAGGTGAACGATATAGAGGTGACAGGAGTGTGGAAGCGTTAGAGGATTTTGTGCTGTCAAAAATAAAGGTCGATATTGAAGAAATTTCATCGAGTGATTGGGAAAACCTTGACTTTGACAGGAAACAATGGTTACTTTTCCTTTGTGGCGATAACAATGTTAATTGTCCAGAAAGGAAAACTATGACAAAATTAGCTGCTTCGTTGGTATTACATTATAAATTGTTTTTTTAGAGTTTATATTAAATTACTTGATATTTTACAGGAAGGGTTAATATCGACTGGAATTGTGAATGATGAAACGCTTTGCGTAAATATATCACCGAATTATAAAGACCACCCAATCGCATTTTGGCAGGTTAAAGATGGTAAAATAGCTGTCCACAGCATAAAAGGCGCAGATACAAAAGAAATCTTAGAGAACGTTCTTAATAAACTTCCAAATCCCAAATCTGTAGATGCAGAAGGGTTCAAGGTAATAATATTAAGTTATTGTATTTCCACCGGTTTACTATATGTATTTTTTATTTTTTTTCAGAAAATTCGTACTGGGTTAAGGGACACCTCCAAAGACGAGAAACCCTGGTTGCTTTGTTTTTATTTAGGAGCAGCTACTGAATTGAATTTGCAATTGAAACGCCTGCCCGCGTTTATTCCAAATATCAAAATAGGTAAGTGCAGTAAACCTCTATACCTACATTATTAGGAGGTTGTAGTATGAAGGTAGGTCGTGATTATGTTATTCTGTTACAAATATTTCAGGACTGATCCACTGCGGCAAAAATTCTGCTCTCTGTGCGACTCTAAACGTCGTCCGATATCCCACTTGGGGCATCTTGAAGGTTGGTGGAGCTTTCGAGTTACATCAGGGCAGAGATATACTCCACGAAGTGGCGGCATTCGCCCGGGACGGCGTCAAAGCTGTCAATTTCCACGCTCTCTCGCCTGCCGACTTCAACAATTTAATAAAGGATGGTAAGAAAACTTGCTAGGTAACATTTCATTATCGTTTCTTGGTTGAATTATTCGAAGGTACCCCTTGGCTTGTCGATTGGTACGCTCCCTGGTGTCCGCCATGCAGGAAAGTTATGCCAGAACTGAGGAAAGCTAGTCAAGAATTTGATTCTGAGAAAGTCAAGTTCGGTACGATCGACTGCACTTTGCACAGAGCGCTTTGTTCGGCGCACGGCATCAATTCGTATCCGACGATCGTATTGTACAACAACAGCCAAGTGCACAAGTTCCACAGCGTTCCTAACGCGGCTTCTATAGCTGAGTTTGTAAATGATATGATAAATCCAATCGGTAAGTGGTTAAATATTTATTGTAAAATGGTTCATTAATTTTTATACTTTATTTTTGTATATTGTTATTTTATTGTTTTCAATCTCGCATTTAATTTTTTGAAATTATTAGGTAATTATTAAATTGAGTGTTATTACTAAGGTCCAAGAGTAAACTACATTCCAAATACTTTGCTTTCACATAAAAATGTATTTCTACACAAAAACAAAACATAAAGAACACAAACAAATCAAATATACAGATTGTACCAAACGGACCATATTCAGTTTCAGTTTCGTCGTCTTTTCCTTCCTCCTCCTCCTCCTTCTCCGCCTCCTCCTCCTCTTCCGCCTCCTCCTCTTCCGCCTCCTTCTCCTCTTCCGCCTCCTTCTCCTCTTCCGCCTCCTCCTCCTCTTCCGCCTCCTCCTCCTCTTCCGCCTCCTCCTCCTTTTCCGCCTCCTCCTCCTCTTCCGCCTCCTCCTCTTCTGCCTCCCCTACTCCTCCTCATCCTCCTCCCCTCCTCCACTCCCCAGTGCCCCGTTATGAGTCCTGTCACTCTCCTGAGCCGAATTTTATTCAAGCTCTGTTTTATCTGTTTTGTAAAATTTTTCAAGAAAATGTTTCAATTAACTCGGTAAAATAAAATAATTAATAATAAAAAAATACCTGGTCCTTTATCTCCATCAAATTCTACCAGTTTAATTGGTTCTCTTTTGTACACAGTGCTGTCATTGGATGAGGTCAATTTTGCCCAAATAACAAGGAAACGCAAGGACGAATTGTGGGCTGTGGATTTTTATGCCCCTTGGTGCGGCCCTTGTCAGAAACTAGCTCCAGAGTGGAGAAAATTTGCTAAAGAGGTAGACGATTTTGGAATATTTAAATATTCACTGTTGTAGTTACAAATTTTTTTATATTCAGGTGACTCAGTTTCCCGAGGTTAAGATTGCTCAAGTGGACTGCGTGGCCAATGCGGAACTCTGCAATGCCCAAAATATCAGAAGCTACCCGACAATCAGGTTGTACCCCCTTGGAAGTAGGGGACTGACCAGTGTCGCGTAAGTAATTTGCTGACTTGCAAAGTATGCAATTTGATAATTTTTTTTTTGTAGCATATATACTGGTAATCGTGATTCTGTGTCTCTCAAGAGGTGGCTTCTTAGTTTTTTGCCGACTTCAATTGAATCGTTCACTGCCGAAGACTTCCGGCAAAATATCTTGACTAAAAATTATTTTCTTCCTTGGCTTGTAGACTTTTATGCGCCTTGGTGCGGGCACTGCACACATTTCGAGCCAGAGTTCAGGGTAGTGGCCCAGGTGAGTTTAATTTTAAAAATTTACTACTATATGTTTCAAATGTGTTGGCTCTTCGCATTTAATGTTTAAGGAAAAGGAACTAAATGTTTTTAATGTAATCGTCTTTGATATATTTGCTCTGTTTTATATGCTCCAGTGCCAAAGTAGTAAATCAAATTACAATTTTTACTGCTTTTAAAGTAATAAAATAAATTTGTTTATTTTTCGTATGGAAATTGTAATGTGCTGTTCATTTTGCATAGTGTTCCAGTATGTTCAGCCTGTGTGTGTATATTTGGAATGTTCTAGCGCTTATAACAGATAAACGCTTTTTTCTGTCTTTGCTTGTCTTTGCAAAGAAAGACTACCGAGGTTGCATAGCTTCATTTATTGAAATCCTCTCCTAACTCAGTTTCCAGCTATACTTGTCATTGTGTGTCATAAGCATACAAATGGAAAAAGTGTGTTGCTACTTTCTCAGTTTAGTTATTCTCATAAGAATTGTTAAAAATGGAATCAAACACAGGTGTTAGCGGTCAATCTGATAATTGGAACAGATTTAATAGATCAAGAATATTCTACAATAAATAGCGAGTGCAAAATACAGACATGTTGGTGAGTGATGTCATGGTACAGCTCTTTAACAAAAGTGTTTATCATAAACTAAAAAATGGTGGAAGAGTAAAAAAACAGATAACTGAAACAAGTGGTAGAAAAAGAATTGAAATTGACAATGTGATCCTAATAGGAAGATTCACAAATTTTATTGTAGAAATGAACTTGCAATGTCGATGAAAGTTAAAACTACAAACTGCAAAGATGAAGATGTGTCTGGATTATCCCAAAAAGTTTTACTGTGTACTATCCATGAAAAGAATTTTTGTTATTTAAAACAAAATCAAAAAGGTATGCCGATAGAAAAAAATGAAATTGTGATATGGTGAAGAGATTTAAAAATATACAGGGTGATTTACAACTAATCCAAAAAAATTTGAGAATACATGCGGCATGAGAAATGGAGTGAATATCGTAAAAAAAATGTTGAAGTTATACTACATTTAACGACTATATAGCTGGACAACTGTAGTCTCTACCGTCATTTGCAATACACATGGAGAGCTACGTGGCCTCAACGACTCCGAATACTGAAATCCGATTTTGCAATCCTGGTTGCGACAGTGTTTACCTGTTATCTGTGGTGTTTACAATAGTTTTTTAATAGTTAGTGTCAAAAATGGTTTGTGTATAGCAATTCGGTTTTAATGTATGGTGAAGCAAGACAACATTTGTCTTAGTTCATATAAACTCTCATATAAGACGGACCCAAATGTGTTTATACATCGGTGGACAAAATTTTGAACAATTGTTGTTATAACATCGGGTATGTCAAATGATTTTATTATTTAAAAACACAAATTAATTTTATTAATTAATAAAGTCTAAAGCAATTGAATTTGCCGATATAAAATAGGTGCTATAAAATTCTATTTATTTGATTCCTTGTGAAAGTTTTTGTTCGTTTTTTCACACCGCCATATCGGTCGCATTGGGCGAGGTAAGTTTTTACAGTGGACAGGTTCCAGTGCCGTGCAGATGCATATTTTTAAATCATTTTCGAACTGTCCTTTTTGATTTTTTCTTTGCAAAATTGTATTTGTTAGGGTCCCTTGTAGTCCTTGTACATCCAGAATTTTATGAAAGTTTATTTCATCAAAACATGGGTAAATGGACATACAGTTTCAATGTCAACAGCAAATGACAAGCAATTTTAGAAAAGCTACAGGCGCCCTCTGGAAAAAGATGATGATTAAGGGGCACTGTAGGGGTTGGAAAAAAAGGATTTTTTTTTAATTTTTAAGGAAAAATGGTTACAAGATATACTGTCAGGAACAAAAAGGCTTTATTGTACACGTTTTCAGTAGTATTGTCAATTTTCTCAAACGATTTGGATTCAAAATGGCGTCTGTAAGTGCTGGCAACAAACGACACCTTTTTTCAGAGGACTATATGGTTAGAAGGGTTTCTTATTAATGGCTGGTCTTGGAACAAAAAACAAAATTTTTTTAATGTAATAGTAAACGCTAGGAAACGTAAAATTAAAAAATATTAGTAATTGTTGATTTAGTGAACATTCAAAAAAAGTATTGAAAAAAGCCAAAAATTTTGTGCATTAATAACAATTAATAACAACGAAAATTGTTAATCAGTCAAAAAACTGCTGTGATCTTCCTTGAGTTATGTTATTGTGAAGCTCTTTACAAAATTTCAAGTCGATTCGTTGGAAACTTTTTGAGTTATATTTCCGGCCAGTTAAAAAAAGTGGTTTTTTGAAAAACGTTTTTAATGGTTTTGTTGCTATTCAGCATAAGAAATTTGTTATACAGGGTGTAACTTTCAGTGAGGGTCATTTTTTTTAGAGGTAATGGTACATGTTTCCCTGAATACAAATCCGAAATTCTTTTTTTTTAATCAAATAAATTGTCGAGTTATACCTAATTAGTTTTTTAAAATGTACTTTAATACTTGTGCACGCCGCCACTGTAATATTCATGTATTACAAATATGTACATGAATTGTAGGCAACCTACAATGCATGTGAAGGGAAATAGTGCGGGTCAATAGTGAGAAAGCAAAGGGGGGTTAGTTGTTGTTCTGCATTGAGATACATTACATCTAACTGTGAATTTGAATGTTTTTCATCGCTGGAATCCATCAACAGACTATTTATTTTTGTATATTTCATTTATCATTATTGATTAACTGTTTGAGTTTTTTGCTGGGTTACTAAACTTGTTAAGTACTTACTGTTTGTGTGGTGAACACATATTCAACAAAAGTAACTCGTGAATGGTGTGGAAAGGTGTGCTGAGACTAAAGCCCTCTATTATTTGAGGTTACACTAGCTTGTCCAGTGGTGGGGTACGAAAATTACTAAAAAAAGTTTTTACAATGGAATTTGAAAAATAAACTATTGATATATGTTTCTAAAGGTCAAGGGAAGCTTCTGTATAAATATGACCCCCACTTACATACACTCTGTATGCATAGTCTTAGTCAGCAATGCCTGCACCATATAATTGTGGTTCTATGTTGAAATTTTCTTCATCTTCTTCTTTTCGGTTTGATCTGACGCTCAATCTGGCCTCTATAATAGGTAACTATCGCGCGGTCTCACGAGTTACAATAAGCAGCGTGCTGCGAGTGGTCGCGGTCTACTTCGAAAAAACTTGTGTTCCCATTTTTTCCCCCAACTAAAACTTTTTTCCTATATTCTTCACATAATGAAGTATTGTTTAAACCATTTATTCAAAAATTCTATAGTAGCTTTACCCCTTAAGTTATAATCCATATATTTTTCACAATTTACTTTTTTTTAATATGTTCAAGGTGAGGGGCCAATACATTTGAAACCTAGTAGTTTCCTAGAAACTACGATATGAGCAAATTTATCAAATTGTCGATTAGATTCAGAACAGTATTCGGTGCAGTTTGGAATTAAATGTTCAACTTTTTATTTGATAAAATCTCCCAAAGCGAACATACTTTATGTTTATATTTCACTTTCAGAGGTTAGAGGGCAGGGTTAGGACCGCAAAAATTGATTGCGAGGCAGAACGTGTGTTTTGCGGTAGGCAAGGTATAACAGGTTATCCTACTCTTAGGCTGTATTTATCTCCCAAAGAATTCTTCACGATAGACAATCAAGATGCTGCTCATATCTTGAGACGGGTAAAAGAGATCGTTGAGCAGTATAAACATAAGCAACACCATGACGAGCTGTAGTACAATTTTTTTCACGACTTTTATGTTTAAATCAAATGACATTAAATGGATGGCAAAATGTAACGGCATTTCAAAGTTTTTGTTGCCGCATTATTAACAGATTTTAACAATAACTTTGATGAAACTATCAAAGAAAGTGCCATTCTTTGCGGTGTAGAAGATAATTGCTAATATTAAGAGTTAGCGCAAGTACTGAAATTTTCCCGTGGCAATTGTAATTTCGTATAATTACTTCAGTAGCGTTTTTTAATACTTGATGCTTTTTCTGTGCATATTTAACGTAGATCTGATTACCATTTAACTGCCTTAATATGCTCTTAATTGATGTTACCGTGCAGTATTTATCTGTTGTGTTACGTGTAAATTTTAACCAAATAAAATTCCAATTAATGGTAAAGTATCACTCATTTTAATAAAACTATTCACTTTTTGTAAAGTTATTTATTTTCGACTTAAAGATATTTTATTTACTACAATAAATGTTTTTGTATGTATGTGACTAATTGTTTTATCCAGTACCTATTTCCCAAAGGTTTATTTACATAGGCTATCACAGTGTTAAATTAAAAAACAACTAAATTGGCAAGGAGCCAAAAAATGCTACTCCACAATTTATGTGATGTGTTGTCTGTCTTCTTCCACATTAAATAGTAGTCGAAGACAAAAGTTCTCCACTTTATGGGATGTTGAAAAGTCTCTTCGCCAAGTTCACCACTGTGGCATTTTCCAGTATGTTGTTTATATACTGGAGAAAAAGGAGAGGTTATTAAAGAGAATTTGTCAAAGAACTACAGTGTGTCTGTAGATTATTTGCCAGAGAGAAGAACTTTTCATGTTTTAAGTTATTCTAAAAATATTTTGATTTTGATTTGAACTATTTCACATTTCCTTGTATTCTTTATTTATAAAAATCTCAAAAAAAAATGAAAAACAATCTCTTTACACTGTTTATACAGGGTGGGCCATTAGTGTGAGAAAGTAAAATAACTCCCTTGTTATTCACTATAGAAAAAAAGTTTATATAAAAGTTGTACAGAATCAAAAAACCTAAAGGACAAAATTAATTTGAAACACACAGGGGATGAGTAAAAACGGGACACGCCAAATATTACATTTTTTAAATGGAACACCCTGTATATTTTTAAACATATGAATTTCTAAGAAAATTCTGTATATGGCAATATAAACAGTTTAACATTTTAGTGCGGGTTTGCCAAGTTATGTAGAAAATTCTTCGAATTTTGGAAAAAACATGACCCCGAAGAAGTTGTATTAACTTTCAACTACTAACACTTGGAAAAATATTTGACAGAGTTATAGGCAAATGTTAGGCAAAGACTCCTATATAGCTAATATTGATATTTTATACAGGGCATTTTTTATAATACGATCATTTTTAGAAAGTTCAAATTTGATTTTGTAAAATTTTTCAAATGGAACACCCTGTATTTTATTGTTCTATTTTATTCACATATCAGTCCACTTCAACTTTTATTAAGTATGTTCTACACCTAAATGTTGCTATATCTTAAAAACTAACAATGTTAGATATAGAACATGCTCAATAAAAGTTGAAGTGGATCGATATGTGACTAAAATAGAACAATAAAATACAGGGTGTTCCATTTGAAAAATTTTAGAATATCAAGTTTCAACTTTATAAAAATGATCGTATTATAAAAAATGCCCTGTATAAAATATCGATATTGGTTAATATAGGAGCCTTTGTCTAACATTTGCCTATAACTATGTCGATTTTGTTCCAAGTGTTAGTAGCTAAAAGTGAATGCAACTTCTTCGAGGTCATGTTTTTTCCAAAATTCGAAGCATTTTGTACATAACTTTGCAACCCCACACTAAAATGATAAACTGTTCATATTGCCATATGTAGTTTTTTCTTGGAAATCTGTATGTTTAAAAATATACAGGATATTCCATTTAAAAAATGGAATATTTCTCGTGTTTTGTTTTTACTCATCGCCTTATATGTATCAAATTAATTTTGTAGTTTAGGTTTCTTGATTCCGTATAACTTTTATATAAACTTTTTTTCTGTATTATGAGTAACAAGGGAGTTATTTTACTTTCTCACACTAATGGCCCACCCTGTATAACAATATTATTTATAATCTTTTAAATTATTTCTAATTGTTTTATTTTATGTAGTATCAAAAGAAAATAGTACAAGGTAAATAGAAACAACAGTTTTCCTATATTTTCAACATTAGCCTTGGTATTTTGCAACATATATAGCATTGATTTTTCTTATTTGATTTTTTTTTGCTTGCAGTGTAATTGACTATAAAATATTGTTCCTACCAAAGGTATGCCTAACAGTTAATTAATTCTTTGAGGAATTATAATTCACAAATAAGGGTCTGCAAAATGATAGATTCTGAGATACAGAGTGTTGAAATTACGATTCTTAACTATTTCTTAAGATTTTTTATGCAAAATGTTGATAGACTAAATATTTATCTAATTAGTAGATATAGGAGTATGAAGATGTGATGGAGATATTAGGAGCCTCTCTCACAGAAAATCCCAGAAATTCGACATCATTGAATATTTTAAAAATTTGATTGCTGCTTATAACTTCTAAAGATGTTTCCAAGATAGTTTTTATTTTAAAGGGTGCCCCAAAAGTAGCGCACGATTTGAATTGTGCATCATTTTTATTCCAGTTGGCAGCACTGTGCAATAACACATGTATGTAGTAAACACATTGCGGTTAGACAAAATGGAGCGCTATATGACGGATGAGCGAGTGAATATTGTGAAAAGTCATTTGAGAGAGTGTGTTGCTGAGACTGTGCTCAAATTACTTGGAATTTTTGGTAGAAGGAACTTCCCGAATGAAACAACTTGGAAAATATTGGTTGCCAAATTTGAACAAACAGGTTCGGTTGCAGACAATAAAAAAAAACAGGCTTACAGTCAGTGAGAGTGTGGCGAAAATTCCCACAACCTTGCGCCGTCGGTTACTGTAATTATTTCAAAAAACGGATTTTAACAAAAGGATGAAGATGCAGATTTTTTGTTTAAAATCCGCTGTATTATGCCTTTTGAAATGTTTAATTCCATTGACCGACGGCGCACTAAGTTTGCGGGAATTTTGGCTGAACAGCCAGTACGAGGCCGGCCTGTTTTTTTGTCTCCAACCGAACCTGTTTGTTCAAATTTGACAACTCATTCGGGGCGTTCCTTCTAAGTACTGAAAATTCCACGTAATTTGTGCACAGTCTCAGCTACACACTCTCCGTACTTGTAATGAATTTTCATTTGCTCGTATGGCGTATGGCGCCCAATTTTGTCTAACCGCAACATGTTTACTACAACAGGCAAGTTCCGGATTGCCATCTAGATGCTCTAGATATATCTCTTTTCATCTATTACAATCAGAAAAGAACAAAACACATCTAGAGCGTCTAGATATTAATACCGAACTTGCCTAACATGTGATCCTGCACAATGTTGTCAACTCTTTGGAATAAAAATAGCATGCGTTACTTTTGGAACATTGTTTATTTCAAAACTGAATGATTTTTTGTTTTTATCTCACTTAACTTACATTAACCGTTACCAAGCACCTCCAAGTACTTCACAAAATGTAAAGTAGATCTACAATTAAGTACTTATCTCAAGAAAAGAAGTCCTAGGCTTTTTTGCTGAAAACAATTTTAAATACAATTTATTTACAAAAATTCCAAAAAGTGGTCCAGAAATAGAATTATGACAATTATTTTTTGAGACTTTTCATAATTATTATTAGATATAAAATTGTATTTTTAGAAAAAAAATCGAACAAACTTTTTTTTTGTTAAATGAATAGTTTCGAATTTTCTTAGATTTAATGAGGTGCTTGTATTTATAATTAAAAAAAATAATAATTCAAAAATTGTCATTTTTTAAATAAAATGCAGTAGTATAGTTACCAAGTGTGATCGTGATGAGTATTTGAGGTTTTTAATGTCAGTGACCCTGGCATCCTGCCACATAATACGCATTTTTTGTTATTCTACATGAAACATATTCGTAGAGATTTTAGATAATGTGAATTTTTAAATTTCGACATCCTTTATCACGAAAACTATCAATTTGTAGACTCATATTTAATAAACCCTGTAGATTATCGAAATTAATATAACATTATAATATAATCTTACTTTTATGATTTGTTTCTCTATAGATGGTCTTATTTCCGGCCACAAAATATCCAGCGCTTCCGGAGCCATCTCGGAGATGGCTCTGTTGATTAACTGCCCAGTTTCGTTATCGTTCATAAGGTTCCCAAAGTTATTCTACAAAATTTAAGGCGGTTTAATATTTCAACTATTTCTACAACTAACCAGCCTTACTTCCAACTTTTTGAGCTTCACATCTACGTTGATTTGTTCAACTCTCAGGCGGGCAGGTAGGTTGAATTTTAAAATCGTCGACGTGCCAAGTTTCAAATTGATCAGGTTAATCCTAGAAATTACTGATTTTATTTTCATCTAAACGTTCGAAATGTTTAACAAATATATGTAGTATTGAATTACCGGAAAGGTCCATTTCCATGTATCACAAATGCTTGTCCAACTGTTCCATTAATTTTATAAGTACCATTTACCTTTATATAAGGAAACGTTAAATTGAGATCGAGTTTAAATCTTAAGTTACCCAGATCTGTGAACTTTTCTTTATCTACGATAAATTTTGAGATATGTTTTACTGTGATATCTTCAGCACCACCCTTCAGTCTGCAAAGAAAATATACTGGTTAGAAACTTTAAGAAATAATGTGATTACAAACACATTAATTAGCTGGTACATAATATCTACGAATTCCTTCGTCTTGATTTCTTTGTGCGCGGATTGTACTGCTGTAAATTTTACTTACTTTGCGGAATCATGGTTAACGTCAAAATCGATTTTGTTGATATGTAGAGGATCCAAAATAGGTATGTTCAGTTCTGGGATTCCTTTTAGCAGCTGCTTCCTAAAAAGTTCAAGTAGGGCTCTAAGCCTGTCTTCAATTCTCCCGAAAGTGTTTACTACTCTGTCAACAGCTCTTCCAAATATATTCACCCCTCCCCGTATAATATCTGAAAATACAAATAATAGTCACTAAGTATGCAAGGTTGTGTAATCCGGTCAAAATAGACCAAAAAATACTAGTAAGTTTACAATAATTCACATAGAGCTAAATATTGGTATAGGTCTTTGGTACACTATTATAAGTAAAATGTCAAAAGTCCCCACCTGTCTTCCTCCATCTGCTTCTGCTTATCAAGTTATCAACACTTATATCGAGTATACTATCAAGTTCAAGTGTGGCTAGGTAATCAACTGAACCCAGAAGTCGACTGGGGATGGAAATTAATATATGTATAACATTTTGGAGCCAACAATTCATAGATATAGCAAGAGGAAGAAGATGAAGATGAAGAAGAAAGCGAAGAAGACATTATTGTTGAAGTAGCATTTGAAGATTATCAGTCAGATTAAAATTTTCCCAAAATCAATAATAATTCTTTCCAGTTTAATCATAACCAATAGTACCATTTTTTATTGAACTGAATCACAATAGATCGCGGAGTATGCCTACCGGGGAAACCACGTTAAAAAAAAACGCGCCGAGTACACTACCTCATAGGTGGTGCAGAAATGTGTGCATATCATGTCACGTACTTGCAGAACGTGTCTTCGTCAACTTTTGAAATGGTGATATCTCTGGAATGGTGATTCGTAAGAAAAAAGTATTGGGACAATTTTTGAAAACAATTGCATGATCTACAACTTTTGTCTCTATTTTTATGATAACACTTATCGTTTACGAGAAAAATGCAAAAGACGATATTTGCGACCTTTGACCTTGAATACATTTTTTACACGCATGGGATCGGTGGGGACTTTTGACATTTTACTTATAATAGTGTCCAAGCGAATTATACCTAGTAAACTGAAATGTCTATTTTGACCTAATTATGTGGTGAGAAATAAGCTACAAAGTATATCATACTTGTTAATCTAATCTTAATCGTCACCAACATTTAAAACATGTCGGAAGATAAACATACAAATAGGTACCTAAATTGTTCGTCGGTCGTCTCACTATGAGAACTAATAACTTTGAAACCGCTCTGTGTCTTGTGATTCTCTTGATAAATGATTTTAGTTGTTTAGTGGATATTACGGGTGTAATTTATGCAGGACAGGACATGAGCCCGCAGAGTAGTTGTTTTCCACAATATCAATAATATCATTAGTTTTTTTCATGATTAACCAGTCAAATTTAAAATAAAAAACGGTCTTCTCTAATAATGGAATGACTAATATTATATTCACTACTGCTGCCTCTACAAAATGCAAAATTTCTGCGGCAATAATTTTTCCGGGCTGTACTAGGTTACATTATGTGTATATTTATAAAACGTATTTTTAGATAAGAAAAACTATGGAATTTCCAAAATACCCAGTGATAGTGATCGCAGTATTTTCGCCACTGGTTGACATATTTATGTCCCCATTTAAAGAATTTTTACCTTTAACTGGCTAAATCTATTAGCCCATGTTTTATCATTCGATATTAAACAACTTCAGAGAATCAGAGGTATTTTCGAAAGTATGTTTTTATTTTAACTTCAACACTACTCCGTATCTCGAAAACGAATATATTTCCTTACAGAAATTCTTTTTCTTATTTTGATCATACATTTGGCCAATTAAAGTGAAATCTTTAAACAAACTGATAACAATACGTTTAGTATTTACCAAAATTATTAATTTGCAGATAGTTTACTCCACGTTCATTTAGAAAAAGTAGTAAATCCATTGCATATTATTTTAAATATTGTGTCTACGCAGTTTAAAGTAAATTTGAAAACAAAACATGGAATATGTAATTAATATTATTACTTGTTCTGACGTTTCCAATACCTGGAATATATTAAATGATCATTATTAAGATAACAGAACATTTAATGAGTTGGTTGTTGTTAATAAAAAAAAGACAAGAAACATTTATTAAAATATGCAAACATATTTTACTAAAACGCAATAAAAAATAAAATATTTATTTGTTTGTTTCTATAATACGTAATTACTGCATGTTTACAAGTAAATGTTACAATTTAAAGGCAACATTGAGTTTTTATTCAGGGTGTCTTCAAAAAAGTAGCACGAATGGTGTGCACTATTTGTGCTACTGCTGTTGAAAACAAATGTATATCCATATGTCGCTAAAATTTCTGCAACAGTTGGTCGTTATTAACAGGTACGAGGTACGTAATTTGAATATAATAATGATAATAGAATAAAAATAAAAGGAATTATTTTATCTAAATCGTATTTAGTAATTAGGTGTGTAGATATCAAACTATTTCCTATAATTTCAAGGTTAAGTAATCAAATTTAGAGAATATTTTAAATTCTAATGATTAGAATTAGATGAAACTAATCTGCTGTCTATAAAACTATTTATGCCATACAAATGGTACCCAATGAACCAGTGATCTTATTACTCATTATGAACAGATAATGTCCATTACAAACAAAATTTAATATTTATATTTCAATTATTCATCTCTCCCAGAATTATGCAAAGAGATAGTGATTATAATCATTTATTTTGGTTATTTACATTTGCTGTGGTTTGTCTTTTGGTATATTTTTCTGGAATTATGTTTGCTAATTACGATTAGGTAGTGGTTTTATTTAAATATTTTGAATATTTTAAATTTAACCAAATGAATAATTAACTGACTTATTTGTACTTGCCGTCATTCTGTACACTCCAAAGTTGAGGAATTTGGAAGGAATTTAACACAATTCAGAGGCTGGAAACCCAAACAATAAAAATCCAAGTCATTTTAATTATGTAATTTCAGAAGTCCTTCAAGAGGCCTGTCGTCGATCTAAAAACGGGGATTTAACCAAGACAGGATTTAGTATCGTGTTATTATTAAAATCGCGTGAACGGGAGATGTATGTCACGGTATATTGATCACTGGATTCATGAGCACGGAGAAATGACATTCAAGTTTGTTTTTCTTTTAGATACTATTTTTGAGATCAGCACATTTTTCTGATTAAAATTTTGTGCTTGAGTATTCCAAATATATCCAATGATTATGGTTTATTTTTTCGTTTTTGTCGAATTACTGAATTTTCCCATTTTCCCTTTGTACAAAGTGTGCTTTGAAAACAAAACATCCAATTGTTGCTCCAAAATAATATGGTGTGCTCTGTGCTCGTTAGCCAGCTCAATGTCGCCCTGTCTGCGCATGACGTCACCTGAGACCAGCTGAAATGTCAAAATTTCCACATATATATATACTATGGTATGAATCGTTTATAGAGTAAATTTAAGTATGTATAGTATAAACGTGACCTTGACCTTAAACATTATGTCAAGATGGACTTTTGAAGAAACGTTACCTGTTTTGCATAATAAAATGAGTGATAAATGAAGATGTTTAGGCTACAACAGCTCTAGACTATTGGAAAAACGACTGAAAGTTACATTTTCATGCCAATATTTGCCATAATTTTGTCAGTGCTCTTTAGTGACGTCACCATTTAGGCGTAGGCGCACCTTACTCTCTTCACTCTACACTCCAAACGAAATTATCACAGTTAAATTTTCATAGATTATGTGAAAATTTAGTGAATTAAAAATACAATTTCCACACAATAAGAGCTGGATACGCTTTAAACATATTTATTAATTATTTAGAGGAATGTCAGGCTTTGCTTCTTGCAAAAATTACATTCAGCTCTCTAAACTTTGACGATATTTATGAAAACTTCGAAATTCTTTTTGTAGTAATAGTCGGGTATTTTTAATGCACTTTTTGCAGAAATGGTTAANAGTAAGTCATAGAAATCCGTGCGATAGAGAAAGATGGCTATAATGAAGGCGTCTAATAGTCACCGCCCATTTCGCCCTTCCACAAATAAGAAGTTGATCTTATTTGTGGAAGGGCGAAATGGGCGGTGACTATTAGACGCTTTCATTATAGCCATCTTTCTCTATCGCACGGATTTCTATGACTTAGTTTATCGCTCTCACGTAACGGGAAATGGACCATCGGTACTTTCCGAACCTGTATATGCACATAACCGTAATCGTAAAAATGCGAAATTCCTATATGGCATCTGTAGGAAAGCTAAGAGAAAAACAAAAGTTGCTTGTCATTTTGCCGTCCTGGTAAGTGCCAAAAATAAAACCAAAAACCAAAATATTCAATGTTCATCGATAACTTCAAAACAGAAAATGCAGGTAAACAACTGACCTACCAGTATTCTAATTCTGCTATTATTTTGCTGAATTTTTGTAATTGATTGCAAATTATTTGCGCAAAATTAATTAAAGATGGGCAAATTTAAATTTGTATGTCCCATAATTTACAAACAACCTAAGCATCCCTTCTTTTCATCATTTTAATTATTTTTTTTACCTTTAGAGTCTGATAATAACACAGCCCCACAAAAAAAACAAGTTGTCTGTACTTTTCATGCGACATTTTCAAGAATTGCGAAATTTTTTGTAATATATTTGTTTACTTTATAACCTGAGTACCCAATCATGTTTTAACCTTCTTCTTTTCGGCTATATCTTGTTATTTTTTCTGTAAAAGATCTATTCACGGCTTTTCTGCCTAATTTTAGGTAATAAAGTACATAGGTACCTAATAGATTAAATTTTTAAAAACGAATTTTGTAAATCTGAACTCGGATTCGCGATCAGTGACCCCGAAAACGACCGTATACCAAATTTGGCGCAAAAATGTTATTTTTTGAAAATTTGATCGGCCATTTTGAATCCGCCATCTTGAATTTTGCAAAATTGACCTCGGATCCGTGAACAGGGACTCCAAAAACCCACGTATCCCAAATTTGGCGCGATTCTGTTATTTTTTGAAAATTCGTGATATCTGACCTTTTGACTCGCTTTTTTGAGGATAGAAAAAAAAAACATCAATTCTGACCAGGGATTCACGTTCGGCGGGGTCTTATCCATATAAATGAACATTTAAATGTAGAAAAAACAGAAATTGTATTTTTCCTAGCACTTTTTCGTGAATTTTTGCTATTTTTGACCTGTTTTTTTGAGGTTAGAGAATTCCTGTGATGTGATAACTCAATTCTGAAACCGGATTCGTGATCATGAGGCAAAATACTACGGATAACATATGTCCCATGAAAAGTACAGACAACTTTTTCTGTGTGTGTGTGTGACTGTGTAATTAATCATATACAGGGTGTCCCCGAAAGGTCTGTACAAAATGCTACAAATTCTCGAGGTGAAAATAAATCACTTTGCCTCATTTTACCTTCGTAAAGAATTGATAATTATGAAGATAATACATGACAATGGTGATTATTTTGAACATTTAAGTACTTAAAGTATTTCAGCCTAATTACCTAATAAAATTCACATATTTTCAGTTTTGTTTTATTGCTTGTTTTGCAGTTTGCTGTATTACAGTCTGATTGCGCCCTTACAAATTAATTTTGAACTAAGGTAAGTTGAGTTAAATCGTCCTTTAATTGCATTTTTCTGGCAAACCGTTACTCCTAGCGACATTAACGAAATATACCGGGTAGGAAAGTACCGATGGTCTATCTGAAGTTACGTGAGAGCGATAAAGTAAGCCATAGAAATCCATGCGATAGAGAAGGATGGCTATAATGAAGGCGTCTCATAGTTACCGCGCGTTTCGCCCTTCTACAAATAAGATCCACTTCTTATTTGTGGAATGGCGAAATGGGCGGTGAGAATTAGACGCCTTCACTATACCCATCCTTGTCTATCACATGGATTTCTATGTCTTACTTTATCGCTCTCACGTAACTTCTGATAGACCATCGGTACTTTCCTACACTGTAGGTACCTTTTTTAAACGCAACACGTAGACGAACAAATATTGGCACTCCAAAATTATGTACGATGAACGGCAAAAAAGTTAGTACGATTTGGAAATACACTATATGCTGTATGCGGCGCTCTTTACACCATACATAAAATTTGTTAACATATTTGAATTTTTCACCATAAAAAACCCTTGTATACCAAGTTTTATAACGTTGTCATCTTTCTCTCAATAAATAGTGAAGAAAATTGAAAAGAAGTTCTTATGCAATTTTTTTTAAAAACACCAACCATGCATTGTCATTCAAAGTAACCGTATATGCAAAATTTCAGCTCAATCGGTTGACATAACTGTTTTAAAATTCAGTTGTAGGATACCTATACTAACAAGGCAAGTTAAATAAAAGTTTGTAATAATAAATTATTAACTGTGACGCCCTGTATCTCCGTAATTAACTTTTGTGCTAAGGTAAGATAAAGCAAATCGATCTAACTATTTTTACCGTGATAAATGAACTCACATAAAAATGTGAATAAATAGTGACGTTTTTGTCACTTTGACAGCGATAAAAAGTTGCGTAGCTTTTTATCACTACTGTTCCGCTAAACTCAACTATACTTGGTAAGCGCATGTCAGTTTCCCGTCATTACAATTATTAAGTATTGTTGAAAGTGTGAGTATAATGATTGTTATTCGTTCACATAGAATAAATAAAGATACTTATTTTTGTCGTTCATTCACATATTTGATCGATAATTTATCTTGTCAAAAACAGCTTTCCATTTCATGGATACACTTTTTTGTAAGTCAAAATTTTTCCAGTCAGTAATTTTGCTCGAAAAACTGGCATTTGACAAAATCGCTCGACCTTCGGTCTCGCGATTTTTTCATGTTAGTTTTTCTCGTAAAATTACTGATTGTCAAAATTATTCGTTACAAAGAGAAATTTATCCGATAAAAAGAAAAGCTCTTGTGATTTTACTGTAGATAATTTGTGGCAGAATTTTGTACAAACATCATTTACCTTGAGAGAAATATTAAATCATATGAATTTTTTTTCCATGATTTGTTTATTGCTTACTTCTTTAAAATTAAAATATAGTAGTATAGTTTAACACTTATTTTATTTCATAACCTATTTATACATATATCGTGTCCCCTAAACACCCTGTAAAGGATATTAACATAATTAATAAAAATATTCATAATTCGTCTAGCTTATAAAATCAGGTTTCGCCAATCGATTCTTCGAATTCCATTTATGCAAAAGTCATTAAACAATTTTAAATGCGCTTTTTCCAATAAGCAATTATCCATGCTTCAAGACCCACAGATTTGGGAAAACAGATTACGGATAACATTCGTTAAATAAAAATTATGTACCTACCCGGTTTGAGGCACCTAATGCTTGTAAATAAAAAAGCATGTAACCTTTAACTGATAACCCGAAAAGATACAAATCGTCACACTTTAAACAAACGGAATTAAAAAAAAAAAACATCTTACCGAACGTCGTGTTGGTAATCCTATTCAAAAAGTCACTTATCCTGGGCGCTCTGATATCCACCGCCAGCTGACCGTCCACCGCCAAAAAGGACAACGCCACGCACAGCAGTATCGTTAATTTTCGTGTCATCTTCAGTCACCGCGTTGATACAACTGCAAGAAAAACAACAGAAGTTATCAAAGAAAGCGTGAATCTCCGATAGAAACCGCGAGTGGTAACAGCAAATTCGACGTGAACAATCTGCTCGCCACCATATCCCAAACGAATTGCAATTTGCCGATAGACTTAGGCCGAGGTGCGGCTTTAATTGCTGGCTCTAGTACGCTCGAGGTCTTCGGCGTATCTTCTAATGTCTTGATTAGACTTATTTTGCCATGCACATGAATGTGAATGTCTTGTTACTGGTCCAATAAAAAAAATCGGTTTTGAATTGTTGTGTTACTGGTTGTTACAGCGGTTACATGTGTTTAAGTACAAGGTTAGACATTTTACTCAAGTATAAAAATTGCGATTATAATATATTGGCGCTAATTATTGTTGTTGTTTTATTGGGGCAGCAGTCCGTGAAAAAAATGCAGTTAGTCATCCGGGCAAGAAATAGTTTTTTGTTTACGGGGTGTTACGAAACGAATGGGCCTTACTTCATGGTCAGCTTCCTTGGAAGAAATTAAACTGATTTAGGTCAAGATACCTTACTGCAAGTTTGCTCCTTTAAAAAGCCCCAGGTTTTAAAAAATGATTCAATTTAGTTATTTTAAGACACATTTCGTATTTTAATAAAATTTTGTTTCGGGGGTTTTTGGATTAGCCAAAGATGTATATAAATTTATTTTTTACCTAAAAAAATGCTTGAAACAGTTTTTGTTTCTTCTCTGGTGCCGGGGGGCTCTGGGGCGCCGCCTCCCCTCCTAGAAATTTTAGTAGTAAAAAAAATTAATTTAGAATTTAGTTTACAATATTATCTACATATAGATTAACCTTAATAAGCGCATTAAAAAGGAAATGTTTTTGTAATGTGCAATTAATTTAACTCGACTTGCAAAATTCGTGTGCAAAACTTACGTGGGCTCCTCGTAGCTCGCGTCTACTTCTGTAAAGTGTTTACAGTGGTGGTCATGGTTACCGTCGCGTGTTAGTGAAATATGGAGTGGGAGTAGCGCATATTTACTACGCAGTTTGGACTCTGCTTTTAAACGTAATTTGTTCGGGGGGTGGTGTAAAATTTTGTTACGTGTTGCTTCTTGTGTGTTTTTTAAAAGATTGTAAAAGTTTAAATTGATCATAATGACAGACTAACACTAATATTATCTATTGAAAAATTAATGGCGCAAGAAATATCAGACTTTAATAGAAAAGTAATTGAAAAGTTTATTTCTGACAAAAGCAGAAGAATGGACTTTCACTATAAAAAATAATGTTGCACACATTGTCCCTAGATTTCAATAGTACTTAAAATAAATCTGCCCAATTATATTTCATTTTTTTTCCAATACTTTATACCTAAATTTTTCCGCATACCCTGATATGGAAGTAATGAGCCGCTACTGGTTTCTTACTATGTCTTTTTTTGTTGATAGAGATTTTGAGATGAATCAGGCATTTTATGAATCGTCAGTCCATTTACTGTAAAAGAGATATATTCATACATGTCATTATTTAACATGTATTGTTCGAGAAAAAGGTGGATATCGATTTTATACTGAAATTGCAACTGCAACTGACAGCTGCTGTAGAAAATTTAGATCAATTTTTCTCTGGAACTATGCAGTTTAACAGCATGCAACAAATGTGAATAAAAAATTTTTCTGTCACTAACTTTTTAAGGTAGTAAAATTGTTTTGTATGGTCCATTTGTATTCGAATACCCTGTATAAGAATTACAAATGAATCAACATTTCCTTATCAACGAACAGTGATAGCATTTTAGTTATTATGTAGGTATACTTGTAACAAGAGAAAATGACGAATTAAATACTGTTATAAACAGACGATGACCGTTGACCAGTGACTGTGGCAAAAATTATAGGAAATTGACGCAAGACTGATATTAATAGGTACATTGATTAATCAAAATACAACCATTCATGCACGTTTGACAGTTATTTTGTAATAATGTACTGAAAAAAAGTTTCTTAATGGAAAAAATTCTTCCAAAGATATTGTCCTTAAAATTAGAATTCAAAACGATAAATATACAGGGTGTTCCCGAAATAAGTGCATTTGGCAAAAGCAACAATTTTTATCTAATATACATATTTTTTCGAAGGCCTGTTAGTTTTTAAGAAAAAGTAATTTGTGATTTTTATCTGGATAATAAGTTGAAACGCTTTGGTGGTGAATAAACAGAAACACGTGTACAAATCGAAAGTAAGTAGTATGTGTATAGTATTTATGCTAGCAAAAATTTTTAATGTATCATAAAAAGTACGTAAAAGTTACTTAAATGTTTCCTGAGTTTATAGGCAGCTCGTTAGGGTTATATTAGTAGGTACAAAATATCGAACAAAAATATGATTTATTAAACCACAGTTGTTGCTTTTGATGGGATACGTAATTAAAATTTCTGGTACTTATTTCAGGTACTCAAAGTATATACCACAGTCAATGACAGGCTCGGTCTGGCTCTTTCAGGGACCGTCGGAAAAAATCGAAATCGGGCCTACTTGGTTTTGTCTGTTATTAGGGTGTATATAATAAATCTTTACCCGAAAAAATCGTGCAGATACTACAACTAGATACCTATAATTTTTTTTAAACTTTACATTTTGTATTATGTACAGGCTGTTATAAATTTGCTTCTCAGGGATCTTGGAAACGGTAAAAGGTACGAAGTAGCTTAAATGTGGGCAAAGTTGCGTAACAATGTTGGTACATTATGCCTCTAAAAAGTTTTCGAAATATTTAAAAAAAACGAAATTTTGGAAATGCGTTTTTGTTTAATTTCAGCCTTATTTGAGGCGATATTGAAAAAGAAGAACACTTTCTCATGACCACTTTTTGCCTTCTATCGAATGGCATAATCAATTTTTATATGTAACGTTACGTCTCTCCAGGACCATCATCAACTTCATTTTTTTCAATACGACCCTGGAAATAGTATTGCATTTTTTGCCAGCCTTCATGACTCCCAATACTGTACTGCCTCAGCTCGAACCAGATTCAGACGTTTTGTCTCGAAAAATTCATCTTCAGTGTATTCATTCCAAATTTATCTAAATTTTTATTTAGATTTCTTTGTTTATTGAATTATCGTACACTGTAAGTGTCGTTAGACCCTGTGAAATCCATCTAGTTATTTAAACTATTACTACCACGCGTTACAATAAAACATTTATTATTACCTATTAACTATTACCATCACTTGGTCATACATAACTCAATAAGTTGTTGCGTCAAAATTAAAACATTATTACAATCTTAATTTTATTATGACAAATTAATTCTTAAAAAAGGCATATGAACAACAGGCTTGCAAAAATTGTAATAACATTTCCAGCGTCGTATTTAAAAAAATGAAGTTGATGATGGTCCTGGAGAAACGAAACGTTACATATAAAAATTGATTATGCTATTCGATAGAGGGCAAAAAGTGGCCTTGAGAAAGTGTTTTTCTTTTTTCAATATCACCTCAAATAAGGCTGAAATTAAACAAACACGGATTTCCAAAATTTCGTTTTTTTTTAATATTTCGAAAACTAATCATGTTAGCTTTAATTTTTTAGAGGCATAATGTTGGTCCCCTGATTACGCAACTTTGCCCCCATTTAAGCTACTTCGTACCTCTTACCGTTTCCGAGATTCCTGTAGTGAGAAACGAATTTGTAACAGCCTGTATGTTTATTTCTCTCTTTCTTTCCTATAATAAAGTTTGTGTTATTTTTTGGACCTGGGAAAATCCCATTTCTACAAAAGATTAAACTTTCATTTGCACGTTATTTTTTTTTCTTTTCAATTTATGGTGGCTATATCTCAGGAATTTACAAACAATTTTCTTATACTTTTGGCGCCTCGTTAGTCGTTTAGAGGCCTATCTTCCAAAATAAGTCAGGTTTTGCCGACTTTCCGACCTGGCCAGACCGGGCCTGGTCAATGAGGAATTTATGGGCTTTTATTATTGTTCACTCAAATATAATTTGTAATAATGTTCCTCAAAGCAAAATTCTGAGCACACCACTGATTTCTTAAGAAGAACATTTCAATCTGCTACTCTAAAAACACATCGGCAGTGAAAATCGCTTTTTACTGAGGTTTATGTAATTATTTTCTAAAATCAATTTAACAAAATTTTGTTCGTTTTTAACCAGCCACTCAAAACAACTGTCCTACAGTTTCTATCTATTACTCTGGTTATAATCGTTTAGATCAAGTCGTCTTTTTCTGAAATTGCACGGGTGCTTTGATTTAGACAACAATTTTGCCACGCGGAGTTTAATGCGTCTCCGTTGGTAATACTGACTTGATTGTTGATTCTCACATTTGCTGTTTGTGACTACAAAAATCTAAGTGTTCAATGAGTATTTTAATCTACGTTTTCATTTTGATTAAAAATTAATATTTTTATAATAATATAATATTCTCTTTTGACGGTAAAGAAAACAAATTTACTTTATCGCAAAAAAAGTTGAAACATTTATGAAAAAAACTCCTAAACATCATCATCGTGATCCAGCGGATTTTATTCAATACACAACAGATTATTTATTTTTTTAGTATTACATACGACTATAATTTGTTTAAAATTGAAAACAACAATATATGCATATTAAAAAAAATATGTTTATGTTCAAAATTACTTTAATCTCGGATATAATAACAGTAATTTCATCGTCACCTTACTACATATTTTTTAATAAATTGGTTTACATTATAACTGCCACAGTTAGATTCACTACACGAAAAATAAGTCCTAAATTAAAAAATAGTCGTTTGTCTTGTAAGTAATTTTCAATTTTTATTATAATGTAGGGACTTTTCATTTTTTAATGTCAACATCCAGTAAAACTTTCAACCAATGAGTTTTGGTTGCTTCAAATTTTGTTTAAAGCTAGTGCAATTTATTAATTTTAAATACCCTGTAACAATTCTGATTGAAATTTAATAAAACGTTATTTGAAGCTCTTTTACCATGATTTTAGGAGCTTTTTAGAAATATCTCCTTTTATTCGATATTTTTAAAAAACTATTTCATTTTTTAAATAATGTTCTCCAATTCAACTTTATTTTTCAAATTTTCATTAGTGAAAAAAGTTAATGGTCTGCAAATCGCATTTAGTTTATAGGTACCATATATTTTTTTAGTTTTCCAAAGCTTTATATAAATAAAAATACCGGTGGATGGTAAAATTTGTAGTCATATTTTTGTAAATAAGCATGGGAGACCCATACCGCTTTTTAAGAGTATACAAATACATTTATCAGTGGCGGAGACACCGAAAGGCATTGTCATTGAAACCCCAGAATTTCTACGCTACGAATTTAATTTTAAATAGATTGTAGCCAGCGAAAGTTTTTCATTGACAAACATTTAAATTTTTTTGGGAATGCATCAGGTTCAGATAATTAATTCTACAGCAACGATTTTTTAGTTTTTTAATGATTACATTTCAAATTGCATTGGCAACAAGAAATTTCTCTAAATATTTTTTGTGAGACATTATTTTCGCTATTTCCAATTGCGTGGTAAGCTAACTTGAAATTTAATTAATTAATTGTTAGACCAAAAAGTCTTAATTAATGAATTGAAATGTGTAACGAAAATTACCTGTTTTTCGAAAAAAGAAAAAATGGAAGATATTTATTTTCTTTGAAATAGAATTAGGAACCAAATGAACTAATGGAATTTCCAAAAAAACTCAGTGACGCAGGACTTCTGGTGTTTTCAATAACAGTGCATCCCGATACCTTCGCACTGGTTGTCATACTACTAACCCCAGTTTCGTCAATTTACGTCAAGTATCTTCAAATTTAATATTCAATGTTTGAAAAAATGTGATATAGTTTAAGATTACAACACCTTTGGAAATCAGCGACTATAGATCCCTGGTTCACTAAATCTTTTTGGCCTAATATGTTATGTCACACACTTAAAAACACTCTATATATAAAGTAGTTCGAATAGCATAAGCCAAAGTAAGACAAAAGTTCCCCATAAGTTGGGTTGAGAAATGCTTCTACTTGTATCTCCCAGCTACAGAATGTTCAGTTTGAAATTCCCGAAAATATTTATTGAATATATTCAAAATTACGAAAATTAAACAACAGGAAATTTACACTTTTCCATGAATGGATAACTATGAATTAAAATTATTCAGGGGCGGATAAAAATGTGGGCACCTAGACAAAACTTTGGGGCCTTTTTTTGTGTGACACTTTTTTTTTTCGGAGCATTCCCTTCTTTGTGAGAACTTTTTGTTTTATTTTGAGAAGTTCTGCCACGCCACCTGCTGAAGTTTGGTGTGTGCAATTGGAAGCGCCCTATATTTAAAACATTTTGTGTATGTATGTATGTATGTATGTATGTATGTATGTATGTATGTATGTATGTATGTATGTATGTATGTATGTATGTATGTATATCTGATGTTAAAAATTGGCTAAGACTTGATTCAACGTTTTTTTAAATCTCAGTGAGTGTATAGAATCAATTCATTGATTGGAACCACTGAAATATAAAATCGGTCACCTATTGCTATTTCAAAATATCACCTCCCAATATGATTGTTCTTGATGATATAGGCAGGTGTTTTAGATTCAAACTCCGTATACACTAACGCTCACGCCGTTTCCCAATAAACATAATACTCGCGTCGTGAAAACAAACAATAATTTGTCGTTTTGCAATTAACTTAATTACCACTTACTCACTCGATTGCATCGGTGATGGTCTTTTTCTGTTAACACACGAAATCGTTTACCTTACAAAATAAATTAAACAAAGAAATATCCGCACGGTTTTTACCACGTATAAGCAAGTACCATTAATTGAGTGAAATATGTAATAACATTAATAACTGAACGCGGCGTACCTTCAAATAGGCGACAGTGCCAGCTATTACTAACTTTCGATTATTCTCTCGGCAAGAATAATAATGAATACCTGTACTGAAATAAATATAGTTGGGAAATTTTACGTAACACCGCCAAGGCAAGCCTGAATAATTATTGCCCTAGTAGTTTTATCGCTTTTTTTGCATGTTAACCCAATTTCCGCGAACTTGAACCTCTATTTTCCCAGTTATTAATTTTTACAACGGAGGGTACCCGCTTGTGTACGATATTCGTTATCTAATAAGTGTTTTTTTGCCCTGTTATCGAAAGTAAATTAATAGAAATGAGCGCACAGCAGCGTGTGGTTTAGTTGCATACAGACACAGTTGAGCCACTGCTCGGAATGTAACGCGAATTACACTGAAAAAGGAAAGAATACGTACAAATTTTTTGATAAAGATTTTTTTATTTAATATGTACCTACTCGTTTTCACCGTTTTAGGGATTTCTTAACGCTAAGGAAAGAATAACTTACGCTAAGTAACTCTAATTTTCACCGAACCTTTAGGTATTCTTTTTGACTGCCGCAATAACTCCGCTTGTCCCTGACCGAGGACGACCTAACATCCCCTGAAATGACCATAAGTGAAATAATTTTACATAATTCAAAATTCTGATATACAGGGACAGTGGTGATCGAAATTTGGGCCACCCAGCAAAATTTAATTCAGGGTTCTTCTACAACCTCCGGTTAAGAAGAAGAAGAAGAAGAAGAAGAAGAAGAAGAAGAAGAAGAAGAAGTGGTAGTGGTAGTGGTAGTGGTAGTAGTAGTAGTAGTAGTAGTAGTAGTAGTAGTAGTAGTAGTAGTAGTAGTAGTAGTAGTATTAGTGTATCTGATAAGAGGTTTTCTTTTCAGGAACACTACTAGCAACTAAAAGTAGTGATCAAGCTTGTGGAATATCCACTGCCGCCGAAAATCTGGGATATATTATATTTTTACCTTTAATTAGATAAGTGACTAGTTCAACTTTCATCACCACAGTTTTCATACGAAAAAAAAAATAATGAACAAAATCCGAAAAATTAATTTCAACTATTTTACGAACTTCGTTGATTTGTGACAAAACTCAGAACTGACACAGTTAGCTATTTCACAAAATATCAAATTTACTGTTATTCATATATTAGATATTGGATTATAAAATCAATATTACTACTGCAGTCAACAATAAAAAATAAAGTTTAAAAATTAGTCAAAATGAAACGTAAAAATGCAACTTGTGGCACAACACCAATCCAAGACGCAGATAATATAGCACAACAAAGAATTAAATTTCCTATAACTTTTCTGTGATACTTCTTATATGAGCAAAAATATTTCGTACGTACACTATTGTAGCGAAATATATTCGTATTCGGTTTAAAATAAACTAACCTAAGAACTTATTTTTCCAGCTCGTAATAGTTATTTGTCAATAAAATCTGTCTATTTCATCATATATGTTTGCATAACTGACAAACAGATTTAATTGACGAATAAATTTATTTGGCTGCTGGAGAAACTAGTCCTAATAGTAGAAAATAATATGTATATATTGAAACATTTAAGAGAAAATATCTAGAAAGCAGATATAAACATCCAAATTCAAAATGAGTCCTTATTTTAGATGGAAAGTGATCCTTTTTCGGAATTACAACTCGTTTTTGCTACAATTATACAGAGATAAAAAATTTCCCTGATTTACCTACGCCATATAGTGTAACTAACGCCTCCTATTAGCCGAAAATTATGAATTGTTATGTCAAGATCGTAAAACTTACAATTTTTAAGTTGATAGTACAAAAATTTTGAAAAATATTGAAAATTTCAAAATAGTTTAATTTTCTACACCTCTTAAACTGACAACATTGTTTAAGGCAGATTTTTGCCATTTTTAATTACTCATCCTGTATAAAAAATATCGTCGATATTGTTTAAAGTCAGATTTTTGCCATTTTTAATGAATCATCCTGTATAAAAAATACAATTTTCTAAACCTACACAAATACTTTATATAGGGTTTTGGCGGCAGCGAAATTTTTTATGTTCAAATTCACAACCTAAATTCCTCTACACTCCTTGACCACTCCTTGGCCCTGAAAAGTTTTTAGTTTGTTTTTGTATTACGGTATATTAAAAGTATTTAATTATTAGCATCGAGTGGAGTTAGAAGGAGACTCCTGGTCCTCTAATGGTTTCGGTCCCCCTCGGACTGCTCCTTTCTGCTGTAAGGTAGTTCCGCCACTGTAAAGGGCGTTGTGTATACGCGTTTTCAAACTGTTTCGAGGTAGTTACCATTTGATTTAACATACTAAATAAGAATTTAGGATTACTTTAGGGAGTATACGAAACCTACAAAACGTCGAGACTTACTGTATAACCATATTATAATTTTCAATTACCTAAGTTAAATTACTTCACTTAAATAAATAAACCTTCACTGAAAAAGTATTTACTTAATTCAAGGTGACTCAAAATAGTCTCTCTTTTTCTGCGACTTCGTTTTTTAAGATAAACAATAACCATGTGTTTAATTTCTAACCATCTATGTAGATAAATGTTTCTAAATCCATGTCTAACTTCAGAAAGTGGTTCTTGAATCAGTTTAGGCTAAAAACTTAAATGATCCACTAGCTGGGTGAGATATTACCTACAAAGTATATTTTAGTGTGACGTCACATATTTAGGCAACCCGTAACGAATTGTCATAGTTGAAATTGTACAGACCGAATCTGACCCTTGTGTACTATTTACATAGATACTATAAAAATGAGGAACCTTAAATTAATTAACACCCAACACGTGTTTCGTGAAATAGATACACTAATGTGCTTAAAACTTACAAAAAACGATATAAAACAACATTTGCCGTGTTATTCCTAATGCGCATGCTCGGAAAGAATAGCCTCATACCTAGGTAAGATCTTGTTGATATCTCGCTGCTGTCATCTTTAGCCTATTTTCTCTTCTTTTGTTTATTTTTGGCATTTTCTACTTTTACTAGGTATTTTTATTGTTTCGTTTGGTGTTGTACTGTGTCAGTTTGTTTATCGGGTGTTTTTTCTTCAAGTGGTTTATTATTATAGACGTACTCCTAACCATAATTAACTTTCACGAATGATATCCAATTACTATAAAAGTCAATATTGCTCTATAATTTGAAATATATAAATTCTATAATTCTTTTAGTTTGTCACTTGGGGTTTGAAACGTCTTAACTATTTCAAGTACTGCCAGAATATCGCGATATTTAAGGTCATGATGAAGAAGACATTTTTTTGGCCCAAAGTAGGTACATAAGGTCGAAAATCGATCTAGTAAAATATTGAGAAATTCTTCATGACAATGTGGGGTTACCTATTATTTGGCGTATATGACGTCACTACTAAAATGTATTGTCAATTTTATTCAATGCTTACTGTAAAAAAACATTGATTTGCACCTAAAATGATACTAATTTAAAAGCTTAATTCGCCTAGTGCGACAGTAGTCATTGCTTTTATAGTACCAACAGGTTAGTAGGTTGCTCTCTGCCAGTAGGTACAATGCAATGCTTTATGCCAGTTCGCGCCATTATTCTATGGCTAGAAATTGGCCTCAATGATTTGGGATCGAGGGGGATTATCCCTCTTTATCCTGCCTCATCTCGTGTAGGCCTGGACAGCCTTCGTAGGTGGGCCCCATCCGTCGTCTACCCCGACCGCAAATGCGGCCGGTGTAGGCGCTTTGTGGGACCTCCTTTTGTCCTGGCTGGGCCCCGCCGGCTAGGGCCCTTTCTTCTGGCGCTCTTCTTGCTTCGCCGGCTCGTCTGTGTAAACCCCGGGGGTAGTGTCATGTTTATGTGTGGTATGGTTGGGTAGGGTAGTGCGGCTATGCAGCCTGGGATGCGCTTTGCTAAGGTGGCCCTTAGGCTAGCGCGGGAGGGGGGGTTAAGGAGGGTATGGGGGGTGTGTATGTATGTGTGTCGTTGTCTTCGTTTCTTGATCCTGGCTGTCTCTGAAACAGAAAAGGTTAGCGGGCAGGGGGCTTTATGCCAGTTGGCATTGATCATCTTACTCATATACAAAAAGTGTCGGCAAATTGCTACCAGAGAGTCTGACGTCTATGTCTGGTGATTCTGCTGACGCGATATATTGTTAGAGTAGTTCCGATAATAGAACTTTATTGGCTCATTCTTTTCTTGGAATTCTATCTCAACAAATATCTACGGACTGCAAATGCCTTACATTTTGAATACCGAACTCTTTAAAATTATCCTAAGCAGCAACATAAGTTATGACAGGCTTAGAAAATACTTTGTATAGTATCATAGTATGTAATAACAATTAACAGATGACTTTTTGTAAAATGTCGAAATCAAGAAGTTGCTGTTATCATTGGTAGTCATATACCTTTTTTAGATTATAGTGACTATAGATGCTTTATCGGTATAGTAATTTTTTATTGCAATATTTACATTTCATTTATATTGCATGGAAATCAGATGTAAAAAAAAATTAAACAAAGTTTATTCGGAATCTACGACTTAATTTTGCCTAATAAACAAACCGCGTTGGTATTTGCTGAAAAAAGAATTCACACCGCTCTTTGACCAAAACTAATACGTAGAGTCCTTGAATGATAATAATAGCTAGAAAGGTAAGTGTGAGTACAACTTTTTACAAATAGAGAATTGTCTGAACTCTGCAAGAACATATCCTTAATTTTACAGAGGCAGAGGATACTGTATTTATAATAATATAGCTACCATATTATGATTCGTAGTCTACAGAGTTAGACTGTGTACTATGATATTAAAAAATATATAAATATTTAGGAAGGAAATATAACATTTGGTTGCATATTATAATTAGTCATTCCTAAAATGACCTATATGTCTCTATTAGAAGTTTAAAAACCTTTTATGTTTTTTCATGGAAAATATTGGTAAAACGCAAATAAATAAAACGCGGTTTCATGAAAATTTCATCAGTTCTACTTGCTAAGAATAACCAGTCAACCAGAAATATCACTTAAAAGTAATTGGATTGTAAAACATTTTTGCAAGTAAGTCGAAACAACGTTATAGACGATTCTGCAAAATATGTCAACATCTCATACAAATAATTTTACCCGTTTCATTACAATTATTTTATCTCCTTGCATTCGTTTGCAAAACTGTGGATTCGTCTTTTATTTATTAGAAGGCTTTATATTTCGGGTAGGTACATTTTTATTTAAAAACAACGATGTCTAAGTTCATTATTCGATACCACTGTACTTTGATTAAGTAAAGGGTGTTCCAAAAGTACCGCAGAATTTGAATTTTACACCATTTTTATTCCGAAGAGTTGGTAGTATTGTGTAGGATCTCATGTTGTAGTAAACACGTTGCAGTTAGACAAATTGGAGCGCTATAAGACTGATGAGCGAGTGAAGATTGTGAAAATCCACTACAAGTACGGAGAGTGTAGCTAAGACTGTGTCCAAATTAAGCGGAATTTTCGGTAGAAGGAACGCCCCGAATGAAGCAACTGTAAACAGATTAGTTACCAAATTTGAACAAAAAGGTTCGGTAATGGCAATGTCTACCCTTTAAAAACATGTAATAACATTACCGACATTTTAATTAATAAAATCTTTTTCCCTCATATGAAACCTGCGTTTCTTTTGGAACACCATTTACATTTACTTGCACATGGAGCACAGTTTGGCTAATAAGAATGCCATTAACTTTTTGGGAATAGTTATGGATGAAGGGCTATGTCATACTGATGGGAACTAATAAGTATAAAACCGGTCTATGCCTGGTGGTTCTTTTTTTCTTAGCTGGTGACTAGATATTGCGAGAACGATTTAATGCTGCTTGGGACAATAGCTCTCAAAGTAGTTGTTTCCCACAATATCATTAACAATTAACAAATATTTAACATAATAGTAGGGTTTACTGAAGTCTAGAATATGATTTCTGTTTTCGGGTGGCGCAGTTACAAGTCTGTAATAACCTTTAGGTTTGTACTTCTGGACATACAAGATTTGTTACTTCATCTACTTACAGTACCATCATTCTAAATCGACAGGGAACGAAGGCGGAGGAAAATAAATCATAAGAGGTAAAGAAAACAATATGAAAATATATTTCATAATTTGTTATTAAAACGATAACAGGCAATAAATATTATACTAATATCAATATTTAGATTATTAATTTATTAAATTATTTTTAATGGCCTCCTTGATCACCGAACAAGGATTTTATCAATTTATTGTTCTTGTTTATAGAACCTAAGACGTTTAATGGAAGGTCCTTTATTATTGATGACCACACCTCCTCAGTTAAAATTGGCTGAGCTTTCTGAAAAAAAAAAAATAAAAAGCTGATCAGACTTTAATCCGTTACAATTTTTAAATATTAACAGTAAATAACTGATAGCTCATATTTTACCTGATTTGGATGGAGACTATCCACAGCTTCCAATAGATCTGGTACATTTATTTTGTTCCTAGCCATAACCTCGTTGATAGGATTTTTTATGAAGTGCAAGTCAAAAAAGTCGAATTTCTCATTTTCAGCTATATCTTTGAGAACATTCGTCAATTCGTCAGCTCGCTGAAATAAATATATGAAAAAAAACAGTTTAGATGTAAAATGATGTAAAAATGATGTAAAAAAATGATGTAAATGAATGATGTAATGAAAAATGATGTAAAATGATTGTAAAAAAGATGTTTAATTGTTTCCAATTTACCTGGGACGTAAGTTGTCTGGTGAGTTCATCAGGATTTAACCAACCATTACAGGGCCCTATCTGCATGCAAATGAACCAATTGTACATGTCCTTGTAATGAACGTTTTTGTGTAACACTCCTGGAAATTCGATCTGTTATCAAAATTATAATAAAACACGCTTCAGCACCTTACCAATTGGATGTAGTCTTTCTGCCATAGCGTCATAGATAAAGTCGGCATCTACTAAGCCTATTAATATAACGTGACTCTTTTTGGGAAGTTTTCCGTTTAGTACCTTTAGCGCATCCATTACATTGCTTCTGAATTTAACTGGATCGGTCATCGAGGTAGTAGTGTCCTTTAAACTTAAACCAAATACAAAGATTTAGTGCAACTTTTCCTTAGGTTTTGACAGAAATATAGGTTAAACTCCAGTGCCAAAATGGTAGGCAATAGAGTCATAAATAAAACAAACTACAATTTTTACTAGTTCTTAATCTGAGGCGTGTCAATGCGGGTCATAAGCGTATTTTTTAATCAAATAAATAATCGAGTTGTAATTCGTAAATTTTTGCACAGCATTCGTTGTTGCATCAGCGCACTCATCAGCATCGTCAGATACCTCTTAAATCAACTGTTAGAGAGCGAAACTACAATTCTCTGTCATTTTTGACAATAGTGCATGCCGTAGCTGCCAAGTGTGTATGCGCTTGCGGCTAATGTGCGCGGTTGTTTGTGGTTAAACTAGCCTGTCTAGTGCCGAGGTATGAAAATTACGAAAAATGAGTAAAAAAATAGTTTTCACGACATAATTTGAGACAATTGAACACTATATTTGTTGTATACAGTCTCTATGCTGAGAATGAGTCATTGTCATCTATTTTGACACTGGAGAATAATTAGTAATTACCTACTTGTTGCAAACGTCGTTCCCTTGCATGGCGTAGAATACTATGGCTGGATTGTCAGTACTCTGATTCCTGGATACCGCATTTGCGTGGACAACTCCATCGTAGCTGGAAGCTCCATTCTGGGACAAGTTTTGATAGTCGCGGTGATTGCAACGGTTTCTTTTTCTTAATCGCATGTACAACGAATCGGTTGGACCCTAAAATCAATAAAACGAACAATTGGCGTTTCATGTGCAGTGAAATTAATGTTCACAGTACCTTAATTAAAATATTTGGAGGTATGTGTTTGTATCCCGTAACGAATCCAAATTGGGGCCAGTCCAGTTCATCTAATATGACATCGCTAGCGTTAAGGCTTGGCTAAAATAAAAGAACAATAATGGAGGAACAAAGGAAATACAACGTATTCCAATGAGTAAGAATCAGAACTAGGTCGTAGGTGTTGCAATTTAGATGTGTGGAGATGATGTCTTAAATAACACACGTACTTACCCAATCAAATTCTATAGGGTTTATCCACACCTGGGGCATATGGAAATGTGCCCCGATAGAGTCACCTATGTAGATTATTCCTTTAGGATCAGAGTCAGTACATAGTAGTTCTTCCCACGATATTTTTGTTTTATTGTCGATTCCATATATCCCATTGCAGTTAGCTGGAAACAATGTTATTCAAATAATGTAGGGTGTAACAGACACTGTCACGACAAACTTTCACTAATGAAAAAAAATCTACATTTGTTCCTAAAAATAATTCCGAAGGTTTTTACCATCCTTCAATAACTGGAAGTACTTTCTTACTAAGAAATAGAATTTTTGATAAACTATTTAAGAACTATATAGACTTATAGCTACAATAATCCCTGTACCTATAGTGGTTTTAAAGAAAAACTAACCAGTGGCGGGGATATTGAAAACAAATGTATGCGTAAAAGAGTATTCTTTTACAGATTTAGATGTATCCTTCCATTTCGAACTTTTATGTTGAGTTTCTTTTATTTATAATACACGTCTCATGAGTAAAAGTCCAGAAATCATGATAGTATTACTATTTAATATCAAATAACTTTTGTTGAAACTCCTCAGACCTTTCTGAATATCGACGCCATTGATTAGTTTTTGTTCACTCAGTGATTGAAGGATTGTAAAACCTGTAGGAATCGTTTTTGAAAAAAAAAAAAACTGCTTTTGTTTTTCGTTTGTTTGACAATCAGCTCCGAAAGTTTGTCATCTTTGCGGTGCTCCTATAACTATGAGATATTGATATCGATGCAATAGAATTTCGAAATACATGTAGAAAAAAGTAAACTTACAGTCGTAGATAATGTCAAGGTCGTATGGTGTTCTACCCGGATGAGCATTGGGATCGTTATCCATGCAATCTCTTCCTTTCCAATCTGCTCCTCTAAAATGATTAGCTTTAAATGTTAATTCATTTGAGAATATTGTACTGATTAGCACATAAGGTGAGGGCGTTTCATTTAAAAATCCTATTCTTAAACCTAGAAAACTAAAGTTTATTTCAAATGACATGACTCTTTAAAGCAGTAAGAAAAAAATCTAATCAAAATCTGTTTCAGTAAATGTATATTTCCTAGGCATCTATTTTTTAGAATTTATGCGCAATTTGCAAAAATTTGATCCTGCGTCAGTCGAAATTGTATTTCTGTTTGGCAAATTGAATAATTTTTAGGTAACACCACAACAAAATATTAAGTTAAATCTGAGGAGCGTGCAAATTATTTTATTGGTTCATTTACGTCCATCCATCCTCCTTTGAAATAAGGACTTTTTATAACCTAGAATAATAACTTTAAAAATTAAAAAAAAAAACAAATGATTTTCGGTCAAACAGGATGCGGAAAAACTAACCAGTTTAATTTTCGCAACTTGTGAAATAAGTTCCAAACCACCTACAATCCAAAATAAATTTTGAAGAAGTTGAGTATATACAACACTATCTTCATACTACAAAATCGATACATTTTATTTTATTTATTTAAAAACTAGAAAACAATTGTCTTCAAATTTACTAAAAGTTTCACAATAAAAGTTGTTTACATTTTTTCCGTAGGACAAGTCTGCCACGTGCACACGTGGTATTCACCAGCTATGTAGCGTTAGATTAAGCGCTGTTGTCACGTTGTGATGGAACTCTCCAATATTAATACTCGCTGTATTTTGAAAACTGTTAATCTTACAACCCTGTAATATCCAACTTTTATGTTCATTTATGATTAGTCTATCTCATGCTGAAGTAATGGCAGTCAAACTTCTTACACCCTGTATAATTTATTATAGTATCTCACAAATTACTGGTTTTCTTTAAATTATCTATATTAAATAGTGTTATTCCTGTACTGAAAATTTTCTTTGGATTGCAGTCATTTCTACGGACTGCATATATTTTCCAGAATCAAAATACCTCTTCTGGTTTTGGAGACATCGGTTTGGGAAGTATACACACGATGTTTAGAAGCCTTTAAACAATTTCAATATCCTTCTTTCAACAGTTACTATTAAGGGTCACTACATAGCACGGAAGGGTGCCAAAAGGCTTGTAACACTGAAACCAAGCAGGGTGGTTTATAACAACTTCTGTTACCGTAATATCTGTGGTAATGCAATCATTGTTTAATCTAATACACATAGGTCAAACCTGTAGCAAAGATTGTTATTTTAAAGTCAATATTGTCAAAAACTAATTTATGTTCTAAAATAAGTCATAAAAATGACAAGTCAGTTGAGCTATCTAAAATCGTATCTATAAAATAAATTTTTTATTTTTAATAAAAAGTTTTTGTTATAATTTTAAAGTACTGTGGTTAGTTTATGAATCTCTTTGTCAATAACCTCTTACATTGTCCTAGTTTAGGTAAACTATACTACGGTGACTACATATTCCAAAGAGATAAATAATTGCACGCAGACACGGTATGAACATAAAAGTAGACATAGGCACATTTAGGAAGCTAAAAAGTTATAAAATTCTCAACAAAAAACAGTATGCTCTTACTATTTTTTTTCTTATACAGTCGATTGATTAACCGAATCAGTGCTATACGTCTTAAAATTAATTCGAAATAACATAAAACAGTAACAAAATTAAGCCACGAATGATACGCACGAAATTATTATACGATTCTGTGAGGAAACGTGTCTGGCGGATTATTGTTCATTCCCTTTCGACCAATAGTTTTCCATAGCCACGTCCTTGATCATTTTATAAGATTGGAATATACAAATTGACTTTACATCTGATACGATACGCGAACCTTTGTTGCAGTGTCAACTGTCCACTAGGAGACTAACGCGTCTTAATGGGTTTAGTCTGTGACATATCAACTTTTTATTTATGATCGACAGAGTATCTTCCATTTTCTATATTGAGGAGTATATAATATCACTTACAAGTAATAATAAAACGCAAACAATGAAACCTCGTTATTTATCCCGACACATTACGTAGAGATTAGATAAAAAAATAAAAGCCTACCGTGCAGGAGTTATCGTGCTGAATCCGTCCGAATCAAAATCGGCAGCGGCGTCTAGAGATGTGTAAGAATTGTTCAGAATTCTGCAAATGTCATCGATCACGGGCAACTCACACACGTCTATCTTAGGAAGAAGAGTGGAAGCATCGTTTTTTAACTAAAATAATTCACATAATTGGTTCAGCGATTGCTATTTTTCTGCTGTCATACCTTCTCTATAACTAATACGGCTTCTTCTTCAAGGAATGGAAGGGGGAACAGGTGACACAGTGGTTGCCCTGTGTCTACATTGCATGTTCCATATAGGAGGCAGAATACGTCTGGGGTTATCCTGTGCGATAGGTTGCTGAAAACAGGCATAAAGATAGACAACTATGAAATAATTAGTCTTAGTTCTTTGTGTCACCTTAAAATTTTAGCTAGGCGAAGAAATTTTTAAAATTTGAGGATATATGGTGGAAAAATGGGTATTTGGCAAGTTTAATCAGAAACATAAAATAGGCAGAAAGTAAACACTTTCTGTCTGTTTTGTGTTTCTGATTAAACTTGCCATTCCTTTTCCACTATTTATAACAAAAAACGTCTTGAGAAAAATTAATAAAACATACAAAATGCGAAATATACGTTGTGTAAGTTTGTTGACTTTCTTGCATATCTTAAAAACTGGTTGCCTATAATCTGTAATGTCTTAATCATTATTATGAGAACTTTTTTTGTAAATAATTTATTTGTACAAGTTTAGTGGTGAATTCTACATCACAAACCGGTGCCCGGAAACCCTTCGTTTTCCTAATACAGTGTGTTATAATATCATAAAAGAATCGATTTACATATTTAAACCACAAAAAAATATTACTTTTAACTTGTAACTTTTTATACAAACGTATATCTGTGTCATAGCTTTGTTATAAAGGGGCATAAGTCTAGGGGTAGACCTAGTAATTTGCGTTGGCAGTTTTTTTCTTCCAAGTTACTTCAATTTCAAATCCGTTTTTATGATACCACTACCAATGGTAGTACTAAAGGCTTTACACAAATATTTTCTTGCTTCATGTTGCCACCGTTGTCAAGATAAATGATAAAATGTTTGACTATTTTCATTAACACCTTGTATATCTAAAATTGTAATACATATTTATACTTTCTTAAAAAGACAACAAAGGAAAATAAGTACGTGTACTTACGTTTATCATTTCATTGCAGTACTTACTCAGCTATGGTTTCTATTTTGGTGACTATCTCTAAACATTCGTCCTGCGCGAATTTTGGCAAGTAGTTACATAGTCTTATCGTTGCATTTACTAAGCTTTCTTCGTGTATCTCTGCCACCTGCATAGCTACACCTGTTAGCACGGTACACACTAAAAAAATAAACCAAATAACTTAACATAAATAAAAATAAAAAAATACAATTCACTTTACCTGCACAGCTCATGCCCCCATTGACCCCCCGACACTGAACTAAGGGCAAAATTGTTAGGGGCATACATATGGCTACTAGTATTATTTTCATGTTTTGTTATAAAAATATAGCCAGTATTTAATTGAGGAGGATCTGGGTTTGAATGTCATGCTTTTATGCTTTCAATTTCATTCATCTGTGTGGTCAGATCGTTGGCGCAAGCGCTTCGCAATAATCGATTTAGTCACTCGTTATTCGCGTTAGAAGTATTCTGGGAAATTGTTGTTATTAAATATACACTGCCTTACAAAATTTGTTATCGTTATGTGATTTGTCATAAAGTACGATGATTTAACCGAACATTTTTATCAGTGCAAATTTTTGGAAAATCATTTAATTTTTTCGAACCAAGCAGAAATAGTAGTTGTGTTGCTTTTAGTTACTTTATCTGAAACAATATTACGTATATTGTTTGTTAATTTATATTTAAATAAAGCAATTAAAAGTACTGGTATTACTTTTAAGAGCGTATACTTTTGCAGTCGATGTTAGACGACGGCATTTTCTGTTATCCTGATAGTGCTATACTAGGATACACTAGTATCTTCTTAAATATTGGTATTAAAAAACTATAATAACACTTAAAATTAATTAATATAATATTGCAATTCAATTAAAGTACAGCTGTGGACAAAAAAGTGCACCCAAAAACGTTTAACGGTTAAGAAGTGCTGAAAAATAATTAAAATTTGAATTTGTAACCTCTAATTTATTCTTCATTTAATTTTCTAACATGAACAGTATATTTTTGACGTAATAATTTTAAGACCAAAATATGATTAAAAATTTGATCAATATGTCTTGGATCAAAGTTGTTTCATTTATAAATTATTACTTTAAATTGAATTTAAAGAAAATATTTATTATTATCGAAATAGTTATCTTCAAATTTGATATAATGTACAGGGTGATTTACTATATTTTAACTTTTTTGTTTTTAGAGTTATAAAAAATGTGAAATACAAAAATCGCACGATTTTTTAATGAATTTAAAAAAAGAAAATAATGTTTTTTATTAAGAAAATAAGATATCTTGTAATTGTTAGACCTCTTTCAGGCATTCTGCCTTTTTCTAATTACATAAGGATTTACAGATTTAGTTGTAATATATTTTGACATATCGGACATTGATACGGTCCAAAATGCGTATAGGTATTTTTAAATCCCACTAATTAGGTCGTGAAAATCCTAGTTAGTCATGGACAATGTTATATGGTAGGTCGTGACTGTGACAGGTAGTAATGTCATGATAATATTGTATATTATAATTGACAGTTTGTATATACAATGTGTAAGTCCCTCAGTTGGCACTTAGCAAGTTTCAGCTCAATATAGAGCACCAATGATTTGCTATTTTCGTAACTAGACTTCTCTTCATTTTAAATTATGTTACGCCACTGGTCAAAATTATATATAATTGTTGAAATATATAATTAATTTACAAAAACAATAGTCTTAACTTTCTCTAAAAATGCTTACAGTTTTACTGCAGTACCGATAAAATAAAGAATTAAATCCTGATTCACAAATAAAAACTTTTTTAGTAATATTGATCCTAAAAGATTTTAAACCAGTGGATTCAAAACTACAGGCAAAAAGATAAATTTTTTTTTTGTTATAGAGTATCGAAATTTAAATACACCTAACACCATCTAATCATACCTACCACCATATTTATTGAAAAAATTAATTCATTCAAGTTGATTGTCCTAAAAGGATTTAAAATACCAAATACCAAAAGCTATAAGAACATAACATTAGGTTAAGAAAAAATAAATAAAACAATTCATTTTTTCTCTTGTGTGATGTCGAATCTGCTCGTTTTAGAATCCAGCAATAGTCACCCAATATAGCTGGGTCCCAACCAACGTCGTTAACTGCAACTAAATTAAAAACTCAATTGCGAATACAAAGAATGTATTCTTGTGTGAGTGGTTTGTGCTTCTCATCTTTAGTGTCACATTTACAAAACAATTCCAATCCACTAAATTTTTTTCATTAAGATTTTTCCTTTGAAATCGTTCACCAATTTCCTTTTGAAGGTTAATAAAAATGTCCTTTTTGCACTTATTCATGTCTTTAAGTGTTCGCACGTTGTTAAAATTTCTGACACCATAGTAACGTTCACAGTTAGCAGATTAAATGAGTATGATTTTTGAAAACCTTGTACTATTGTAGTATGTTTCTTTACCCTAATTAAAATTAAATATTCTACAAAAGGAAGGACACAATGGTAGGCACATATCGGTTCTGACAGATTAGAAAATGTGGCAGACTTACATGAAAACCTAACCACCAATTCTCTCTCGCTAGTTTATTCCGCATAGTGACGTCAGAAAGCGTTTTGCGCTTTCAGATGAATATTGACACTTCTGTTTTGTTTTCATATAACAGGTGATTATTTTTGTGGAAATACTGATTATAATAATACTCGAAGCTACCACTTCTCAATTTAATAGAGATATAGGGGAGAATAAGGACTTTTTGAGATACGACAAGAGGTATATACCTTACATTAGTAATGCCTTGATCAAAAGCAGTTCTTTGGGGCCAGGTTTTTACAATTTTTTTTTGCAAGACCTTAAAAAGGTTCTACCTCAAGATTCTATAGACGCATCAGGTCACATACATAATTATACGAAGATAATGGCGTGTCTAAAATATTTGAAGCTATGGAGGGTTGAAATGTTGCAACTATAGATTTGGTCCTAAAACCCTTCTCCCTCTTAAGGCGATATTATCACATTTCCATAGATCTGGGGAGAAGTAAATTGTTTTTTATTTATTTTTTTAATAACAAATATAAAAATAAACAAGTTATTATAAAAATAGTATGTCATTTGTGGCATAGTTCCAATTTTCAATTTATTTATTTGGGTATTTTACCCCTTTGAAAAAAAAAATTTAAATGAATGAAATAAACCCTTGCCCCAATCATATTTTAGTTTCAAGATTTGTTGACATTTTTGTCCCCTCCATTTCAATATACGCTGCATGTGTCATGATAATAAAAATTATATATTCTAACAAATTTAGTGCAATATACGTATGTATTTATTTGCAAATGAAACGAAGTTTTATCTTAACCTGATGAAATTCATTATCGTTTGGGATCAAGGACATTTTCGCTCCCATCTAAATTATTGAAATTACATGGATATCATTTTCGTCACTTAGTTATTTAAAAAAACTAATTATGCAAATTATTATTACACACCACTACAGTATTGACGTATGTTTATTATAAATTAGTTTTAAAAATGTATTCCCGAAATAGAAACAACAAGATTGTAAGAACAAAGAGTGTTGCAAAAACATTTTCTTACCAGTAATTTGTTTAATATTTAATGCAAGTGAATTAAAAATGATTAATTTAAACTACTTGGTAATCTTTGTTAATGTTAATTTTGCTGCTCTTCACGTAATATCCTTAGTAAGCAACAAATGTAGTAGCACTGAAAACAAAAACTAAAACCATCTCGAAAGAGTAATAATGATGGAAAACAATTAAAAAATTGTACAAAAAAATAATTTATTATTCAAAATACCTACAAAGTTGCATCGGATGTAAATAACTACTATGAGTTGAGAGGTAGCAGAAACGTTGCAATTTACTTCTTCCGTCTTCTGATACGAATGGGATATATTTCATCTTTAGTTCTCACGCTGATATCGGTCTTCAACCGTATGTCTTCCAATGTGCCCTCAGCTTCAACCAAGTAATTTTGAAGTATCGTCACGAGGACTATTTTCATTGCCATGTAGGCATATGGTTTACCTAAAAATGCATTTCGTTACTATTTGTTAGTACACCTGCAAAGTGTATAAAATGTTACCCAGGCATCCTCTTGGTCCTGCACTAAAGGGAAGAAAGGCATAAGGATGCCTTTTTTCCAGTGCTTCCGGAAGGAAGTGTTCAGGATAAAATTCGTTTGGTTTCATCCAAAGTTTGCCATCCCTATGAATGTTTTGGATGGACACAACCACTGTACATCCTTTTGGTATGGTCCATTCATCTAAAAAATCAACAATGTAATGTTCACAATCAACAACGATGTTCTTAATTACTGCACTAAGTCTAACTGTATAAACTATGTATGACCTTCACCTAACTGGAAATCTTGAGATGCTTCCCTAGCAAGGAAAGGTGCTATGGGAAATAGCCTCAGAACTTCCTTAATGACCATATCCAAGTACACCAGTCTGGCAAGATCTCCTTCCTCTATATCTCTATCACCAACCACGGATAATATCTCTTCTACAACTTTGCTTTGGATGTTAGGGTATATTCCAAGCAACATCAAAGTAAACGATGATATTGTACTAACAGTATCTTCAGACTAAAAAATTGAATATTGGAGTTGATACATCAACTGATATTTATAATAGCATACAGCAGAGTATAACGTTGTGAGATGGTGGACCAATTCCTCGTCAGTAGCAAAATTAGTCACGTCGTCTCTTATATCCAACATTTGGTCCAATAGATTTCGAAACGATAGATCGTTCTTGGCGGTACACACGTGGGTTTCTTTGTTTATTCTGATCGCCTAGTCAAATATATCATATTAAAACAAAAATAACACAAATTACTGTTCTTACTTCACGGAAAAATCCATGTATGACTTGTTTCCCAGTTTCCTCCAGTTTTTTATATTTGGTGAATCTAAATATCCAGTCTACTTGCAACCAAACTTTGACCATTCGCGCATGAACGACTGTGTACATTCTTAAAAAAATCGGTTATACCATTTTTTTATATAATTAATTTTAATTGTTTTACCTCGTCAAATTTTCTAGCAAATTCTCCAACTCACCCCCTTGCGCATTTGTTTTTATTCCAATGATTGTCTCTGTGGAACACATATGTAATTTTTGTAGGGTGCCAGTATATTTAGTACGAAAATTCAGGAAGCCATAGAGGAAATACTCAAATCGTCGCTTGAAAAAAAAAATGGGTGTGTTATTCCTGTTTTAACACTCTATAAAAAAATTGCGAGGTTTTGAATTTAAGGTTAGTTAACACTTCTTCTATGGGTTCCTAAATTTTCGTTGTTAAAATTCGGGACACCCTGTAGTTTTATAAGTACGACAAATGAAACACTATCGATAAAATTGATTTGTATTATACAGGGTGTTAGAAGTTTGACTGCCTTAACTTTAACAGACGATAGAATACATTAAAACAAACAAAAAAAACCTTATATGACATGGGTTCTAAACTCAACCATTTCCGAGAAAAAAATTATTAAAATCTTCAACTTGATACAAAAGTTCGATTAATTAAGGAATATTGACATAACTGCGTGCATAGAATACATAAAATACAATCTCGATCACTTTTTGAACTTCTTTATGCTTAATTCTAAAAAACAATTAATATTGTACTAAATTTAAAATTCAATAAAATTCATATGGAGCAATGTGACAACGGCGCGGTGGTTTATTAATACGAGGTACTAAGGTGCAACAACCACCAATACGCAATTCAGTTGGTATCTGGATTCTACCGCGTCGGAGTGTTTTTTGCGTACCACTATTTCCTTTTCTTGAAGTGTTTGCCAGCGATTGCGCGAAAATTGGATTCGAAGGTGTCTTGTGTGTATGGAAAATAGTGGTGCACATTTTGAGCATATGTTGTAGTTTGTTTTATACTTGTGTGTTTTAAAATTACTGAATTTTGCTTTTTGATAAGTACCTAAATTATTTTTTCCACAAAACTGTTAAAGGTGGGCTTTTTAATTGTCATTTTTGATGTTAAAAATGTCATTTTTTGACACGCGTGTTAAAAGTAAGTTACTTTTAACACTAGTGTTAAAAGTAAATCAAAGTTTATTTAAATTTTGTTTTGAAAATTAATAAAACGTTTTAACAAACACATGAACAACTTTTTATTTTAAATAAGTACAAACCAACATTTTAACTAGTTATTACTATTAACATTTATAGTAAAATTAGAACAATTTGAAATTGTAATTCCCTGCGGAGTCATCATACTTAAGTTGGTTTTACTGTCAACATGTGTGACACATCTATTTTCTGTAGAAATACTACTGGTAGTACTGGTGGTCTTGCTAGTAGTTGCAGCAGTAGGAAGTATTTGGCACGCAATTTCCTTCTTCTGTTCCAGTGAATTTTCAATGTAGCCTTCAGCTACCGTCGAAGATTTCCATCCTCCATGTCTCTTGATGGTAGTAAGATTTGCACCAGAATCTGCTAACAATGTCGCCGATGAACGACGAAAACAGTGTCCGGTGTAGAGTTGAGGATTTGGTAGATTCAAGGACTCTGCAATGTCGGCAGGCATTTTACCAAACATGTTAATTCCGACTGGATTCTTCACACATTTATTCTTCATATATTTAAGAAAAAGTCGTCTATGGTCAGCGTTGGGTGGCCGGAGTGCCATATACTTTCTAAAAAAGTTTAAATAGAATTCACCAACAACACTGAAAGTCCGAGGCACTTTCGTTTTAGTATCTGGTATGGTCACAACAACCGAAGTGCCCAAATATTCGATATTGTCGATGGTCATCTGACACAATTCCTCCCGGCGACACGCCCCGAAGACACCCACTATTGCTGCGACTTTCATCATCAGATACTTTTCGTCTTCTGCTTCTGTGAGAAATTTGTCGATATGCGTCTTCGTCAAAACTTTTGACTTTTTTGCTTGATATCCTTCACCCTTCCGTTTTAAAAAAGCAATAAGTTTATAATGTTTGCTTATATCTTGATCTTGCTTTATTTTTAACATAGTTTTGATCATGGAATAATTTGACCACAGCGTTGACGATTTCCATATCTTGGCTTTTTCCTCAAAATATGCCAGTAAAACACTTTCGTTACATTTCCCAGGGACCTTTTTAATGTTGCACCATTCCGAAAAGCGTCTATAAGCGATTTCGTACTGTTCCTTTGATTTCGCCGGCAATAATTCCAATGTTGCTCGACTGGCGGCTTCTTCGATTTCAGCAGGGATGGATTCGTTACGCTCATTATCGAGATTATTCATTATACTTATAATATTACTAGAAAATGCTGTCAATATTTTTGCGTTTTTTCCGTAACTAACAACAGCACTGGTTGCTACGAAAATTTTGGTTCATAAACACTGCGATCTGTGTGGTATTTTTTGATTTCTTATTTTTATTGAGTTTAAAGTTCTTCCGATTGTTTTGTAGAAAAAATAGTGTATGATATACGTGTTAAAAGTGATTTTATTTTGTTCGTGAAGTTAAAAAACTCGCTACGCTCGTTTTTTAATCATCTTCACTCACAAAATAAAATCTTACTTTTAACACGTATATCATAAATAGCTATT
>NW_019416539.1:315947-318054 GCF_000390285.2 Anoplophora glabripennis | reverse complement strand
GTTGTGATGAAACTCCCCAATATTAATACTCGCTGTATTTTGAAAACTGTTAATCTTACGCCCCTGTAATATACAACTTTTTTGTTCATTTATGATTGCTCTATCTCATGCTGAAGTAATGGCAGTCAAACTTCTTACACCCTGTATAAAGATACGCACCATTGACAAAATCAGCGGCACATCTTTGGATGTCGTGTATTACATTAAATATGGATTTGTCAGCTTTTTCTTCTAACAGTTTTGCTAATATTTTCGTGTGATTCAGAATATAAGGAAAATGTTGAATAACGTTTTTCTTTAAAAACAAAGGGGTCATCAAACGCCTGTCTCTTTTCCACTTGGGACCTAAAATAGTTTTATACAAGGTGTTACAAAAAATAGGTATGACATACTTTTTTGAGCGAAAATACTGGCACTTTCAATAATTGCTTTATAATATTTATTTATTAAGTAGCTTACCAGATCCAGATATTAAACCTTCTCCGTTGAATACCGCCATATATTTGTACATCTTATCTTTAGTAGTAAATTTCATGGACGACAGAATTTTCTAAAAGAAAATGTAGTACAGTGTTCATCGTTATTCTATTTTAGTTTGTAGAAAAGGTTTCTAATACCTCTGCTTGAACAACGTTAGTCACTACAAAGGCGAACTTCGGACCAAACCAAATCCTCATGGGGCTGGGGTATCTCGAAGACAAGTAAACCGCTCTCTCGAATAAATCTGAAAATGTATCAGTTTTTTACCATTTTTCCATTTGTACATATCATTAAACTAATATAATCAATATTTTTATAATTTTTATAATAATATAATACAGGGTGTTTTCTAAGTCCATGACATAGATTTAGCAAGTTCCATGGACTATTTTAGATTCTAATGTGGTAAAATTTATCAGTGTTTATACCTAGTGAGCCAATACTTTTATAGGGGGGAAGTCAATTTACATTAACAGTAGTAGTTTGTGGTCTAATAATTCTTTATTTCCAAGCAGTCTTCCTCTAATCTATTTTTTAAATTTATTCAGTTTATATTTCCATAAAAAAGTGCTGTATCATCTGCAAATTCCATTAACTTTCCTTTATTACTACGCTACTGATGTAGACATTAAAGAGTATAGGCTCTAAAACTGTTCCCTGTGGATCCCCCCCACCTTATTAAGACTGTTCACCACCCACTTTCACAATCTGATATCTATTTAAAAAATTTTCAAAAAATCGTCTCGGATATTTATATCTTCAATAATTTGCAAAAGGAGACGACTGTCACTGTCAAGTACCTTTGAATTTATAAATAAACGCAAACAGTGTATTATTTTCAGTTATAATATCACAAGAGCATAGAAAATATTCGATTATACTTCCGAGTCACGAGACGTATTCTGCGAAACACCACGACAGCGTAGCTGGAGTGGTGTTTTAAGGATATACGTCGAGTGAGGAGGTTAGTATAATCGAATATTTTCGTTTGCTCGAGTGGTATTCGATACGATTATATAATTCAGAGCTTGAACCGAAGCGTTCCATTTTTTTTTGACGTTTATTGACAAATGTTAAAACTATCGTTACCATGACATAGTTCACATTGTTGGAGGAGGCGAAACACCAAAACGGTTATACCACGTCGTCAAGAGTATAATCGCTTATCAATACATAGTAACTACGTAAAATTTGTAATTGCTATTGGCTAAATTTCTAATGAATTATATAATCAGTTATAATATCACAAGAGCATAGAAAATATTCGATTATACTTCCGAGTCACGAGACGTATTCTGCGAAACACCACGACAGCGTAGCTGGAGTGGTGTTTTAAGGATATACGTCGAGTGAGGAGGTTAGTATAATCGAATATTTTCGTTTGCTCGAGTGGTATTCGATACGATTATATAATTCAGAGCTTGAACCGAAGCGTTCCATTTTTTTTTGACGTTTATTGACAAATGTTAAAACTATCGTTACCATGACATAGTTCACATTGTTGGAGGAGGCGAAACACCAAAACGGTTATACCACGTCGTCAAGAGTATAATCGCTTATCAATACATAGTAACTACGTAAAATTTGTAATTGCTATTGGCTAAATTTCTAATGAATTATATAATCA
>NW_019416539.1:290335-315308 GCF_000390285.2 Anoplophora glabripennis | reverse complement strand
AGGTACAAAAACAACTAATGATCGAAACCCTACAACGCCTGTGAGCTTGGGAAAAATGAATTGAAAATAGCATCTTCTTAGATAACAAATTCCGCCAACGCCAAGCTAATGAAGTTTTTGGGCTGAAATTTTTACCACTTATTAAGGGTGCAAGAAGCTTCAAAAATCCTGAATTACAAGTGTCTGCGATGAAAATTGCATTAATTATTAGCAATTGAAAAAAGCGGACAATTTCGACCATTTTTGAGCTCTTGCGCATAAACAAATTATCGGAATTTAATCGGACTTGTCTTATTTTACAGATTTATTTAATACCCACCTTTTTTGTATAAACCTTTTTTTTTTTCTATGAATAACAGTTTTTTTTATGCCAGTCGAAAAACTACTTTTTCATAATTTTGACCATTGTTTTAACAAAGTTTCCCAACTAGTCTCGAGTTGATTTTTTGACATTTTGTTTATAACACGTTTCTGAACAATATTCCGCAGAAAAACTTCTAATAGTATTTTTTTCCCGAAAAAAAGCTATAATGATTGGCCTATATATATTCTTCCAAAATCATGTTGATTGGACAAAACAATATTAAATTTATTACAGTAAAATGGAATAGTTATGTCATTTTAACTTAACTAACTTAACTTTTTGTTTTTCAATTATAACAAACTTTTTTTCAATGAACCTCTATATATATCTTGATATCCACATATTTCCTTTCAAATGATGATACATAACATGAACATATTTTTTTCTCATGTATAAACACTAAAAATATATATTATTTTGTAATTCAGTTATTTCCTAGCAAAATAATTTTTAACATTTAAAATTTTTTAGATAATTTTTCTGTATAAATATTGATCGGAAATTTAACGCAGACCCATAAATCCAAAAATATAAATTGTTTGTGTTACAAATGAAGAATAAGAAGTTATTAAAAATATGGAAAAATACTGTCTACAAAAAGGTTTGTTACTTTGTAAAGAAATAAAAATCTAACATTTTAATAAACAAAGAAGTTTTAGAGTATCATAAAAAACAATAAAAACAACGTCCCCTATATCGAATTTCGAGAAATAGTCGACACCTTATACAGTTTGTTATTTTATTCATTACTCACAGTCAAGGGAAAGAGGTGTTTTTGTCCAGTGTTAATAAAAAAAATCACAACTTACCTTCATCTTTACAAAGGAACGCAAATGCATTCCCAAAAATTGGCCACGCCGTGGGACCAGGTAACCGCCACGATAACTTAAAAATTTCTTTGTTTTTGTATATGTAAATCGCAATTATAATAAAAATTACAGCAAATACATCTACGTGCGAGAACCAAACCATATTTAAAAATGCTCACTACACTAATTTGTCACTTCGAATTAATTTTTGATTCAAATCGTCAGTTCATTCCGAAACTTCCTAAGTCACTGGCACTGTAGCAAACTTGTAAATACGTACTACACCAGTCAAGCAAAAAAGTGGAAGTGCGTCCCAGTTTTGAAGAAAGATGTAGTTTAAATCCAAGGTGTACTTGTCATAGTCGTGTGATGGTGTAATAAAATTTATTTTTATTGTTACTCATTCGTTGTTCGATGTTACGTGTGTCACATCATTCGCCAACGAAAAATTTCTACATAATTAATAATAATTCATTATACTATTAGTGTCGCACTATTTTGAGTAAAAAGCTGTTAATTTTTATTGAAGATGTATAATTTTCAGACCTGTTGAATTAAAAACTAATTTCAAAGATATTAAAAATTTGTTATCGTACATTGACAGTTTTTATTGAGTATACAATACTTACGTTATGTTCCAAGGAACAAAAAAATTTACATTAATAAATATAAATTAATTATTAAGAAATTTTATTTTAGTGACTAGGTTGTTTATTTCCTCGAAACGTGTGCCATATTTATTTGTAGTTTGTATACCATTTATGTCCAGTGAAAACATTTGTTTCCCCATCATTCTAAAATTTGTTATTTTTATATTTATCTCATATTGACAAAATTCAAAAGACTTACCTTTTTAGTTCTGAGACTGTTTGTTTTAAACTTATGTTACAATACTATATACAGTATTCGTTTAAGACTAAGTAGCTATCGATATATTTTCAGTTTTATACGAAAGGTTGAAATGTAATAACTGCAAAATGCTATTAAGTACTTATCTGTGCAGTTGTTTGAACAAGTGAAGACAATGTACAATATACCAGAGGCGGAACTACAGATATATTTAAATTAGGTACTTTAATCTACATATTTTCTAATAATCCCATTACATTATTTGGATGTTATTCTACATCTAAATTAAAAAAAAATACATAAAGTATCTCTCTGAACAACTTTGAAATCATTATCAAAGACATTTATATTTTTTGAAAGAATACCGTTCTACTTTAATTTGAATTAAATTTATTATTATTAAAAAAAAACTATTGAGACCTTTATGATGTTCTTGTAACCTCTTTTCAAAAACAAATTTCGTAAATTCGTAATTGAATAATGTTATTTTATACAAAGTAAATCGTAACACCATGTCGGACACCAATGGGCCTTTCATAGCTTTAAGCTTGGTTCTAAGTTTACAACAACAATTATTAAAATGTAATGCACTTCTAGATGCAGTTAATTTAAAAAGAATTATGTTTCATGTTTTTTTTATCTTGTACCTGATATGTTTTTAGTAATATAACTTGCATTAGACGTAACATAACAGTTTAATTTGAATAATAATTACTAGACATCGGAAACTTTGTGGTGACAATCAAATAAAAAAATAGTAGTAATCTACATTATGCTAGTAAACGGAAATACACCTTGTAGTAGCAGACGAGCTGTGTGCCGCTCTATGCTCACGATACACAATGCTAATGACTCCCAAAAAAGCACGTGCTGTACACTCGATCAAGCAAAGCACACACGCACAAATGACAATGAAATACACGGAAATTTCTCGGAAAAAAACGGAGATTGTTAATCATCAGCACGGTAGGCCGACAGGACAGGCATTAGGGTGCAGCTAGATACGTTTCGAATATATTGATCGATGCGAAGCTGCAGATCAGAGGTAGACATGTACATGTTATGGTACAATGATGCGGATAGTGGGATCACTAAAATGTGAAGTAGTTATTGTATCATACTATTAAGCAAATACTTACATTATATTCTTATAATGTAAAGGGTGCAGTTATAAGAAGGCAACGGTTGTTGGTGGTTCTGAGAATAATAATATACAAACCCCCTTCCGCATGGGTTTCCGTTTTTTTAGATCACTGTACGACAAAAAAAGACAAACAAATAATTACCTTAATTTATGACCATTTCAAATTATACTACATAATTTTACGATTTTTTATCCTTATCATGTATCCACCTGAAGGCCTGATTGACACGTCCGTCAGCAATTTTAAATCTTTTAAATTTCCTCCGCATTCTATAATGTAGTTTTGTAGAATTGTACCTATTATGATCTTCATGTTCACATAAGAATACTGCTGGGCTAAAAAAACATTTTACGGGATTATATTCACCATAAAATATTACAAATTTAAATTTAAGGAAATAATATATCTTAAATATATACCTATGCAGCGTCTGGGTCCAGCACTAAAAGGTAGAAAAGCGAAAGGGTGCCGGTTTGAAATAGCTTCAGCAGTGAAATGTTCAGGGTAAAATTCTTCTGGCTTCTCCCATAACCGTGGATTTCTATGCACCTGGTAAACACAGAAAAGAACCGAACAACCTGCTGGAAATGTCCATTTCCCTAAGAAATAGCCTTTGATTAAATGAATAATTTTACAAATCTACATAAATATGTTTTTAAACTACAAAAAATGTTTCTTTTTTCAGTCAGGCGAACCTGACCTAATAACTAATTGTTGCTTGTGTTTCAATCAAAAGAACAATTATACAGGTTCTAAGTCTTATTTGTTATAATTCATATGAATCATCTTCGACCAAAAAGCCTTAATGAATCAAAAACTAAAATAACTGTATCTCCAAAACTAATTGGTCAAATTCATAAAATAAACCACGGTTGTGTAGAGAATTATAATACATTACAAACGATGTGTCACTTAACCTTCCTTCCCTATTAAGATTTTTAGGGGTTGCCTACCACCCCCCTCCCTATGAGGGTAGAGTTCGATCAAAAATCGACTTGTCCTGGCGTTTTTCGGAAAAATTATATTCCTGAGAGTTATTCGCCGTTTCGTTTTCAAGAGCCCACCCTGTATACTGTAATTGTTAAAATTTGCCTGCCCCCTTTGCTATTCCTCACATAATTAAGCCCTTAGTACCACGTCATTGGTTGACACATTTAATTGAGTATTTAGTATATAAGTCTCTAGATTTATGAATTATGACGTAAACTTAGGAAGGCCCTGATATTTACCCAATCGGACGTCTTCAACCACGTCTCTAGGCAAGAAAGGTCCCAAAGGAAAAAGACGCATAGCCTCCTTTATGCACATTTCCATATATTTCAGTTTGCCCAAGTCGCCGAAATCCAAGCATTTCTTATCTCCAAGAACTTTTTTGAGCTCTTCCACAAGATTACACTAAAAATAAACACTAATAAGACAAGAAGTACGTAGAAAGATGATTACCGTACCTGAATCTGAGGATGCATTCCCAACATCATCAGAGTGAAAGCAATCGCTGAACTTTGAGTATCTTGACTCTAGTTAAAATTGTAATAATGTTACATTTATACAAAAATAATTAAATTAGTTCAAAGTGCGCATTATTTAACTTAGTAATATTTCATGACTTTTAATGTTTCCAGTACGTGATATTATTTATTACTTCATGTTTTTAAGCAAAACATGTATCATTGACCCAGTTTGTACGTTATTTCTGACCCTGAATAAAACGTACTTGTTTATAATAATCGCAATGAAATCTACCATAATAGGACTTACTGTCGCTACAAAAGTAAGCATGTGGTCCTTGAATTCCGTTTCATTTAGACATTCTGGGTTGTTTACCACCATTTCCACCATAGCTTCTAACATGGATGGTTGTCTCGGATTCTTAACTTCTTGTTTACAGTCTAGTTTCTTTAGAATTTCTGGAATTCTAGCATTCTTCACCTAAATAAGCCAATCATTAATTACTGTACTAACATATACAGGGCGTTTTTATCTGAATGTTGACCAGTAGTGTGATACAGTTCTGCTTTCAAACTGAGGAAAAACATTATTTATTACCTCTTCTGTCAAGGTAGTTGCTATTTTAACCATTGCCAGCTGTTCTTTGTAATAACTGGTTAGTTTATAAAAACAGTCTGGGTACATCCAAAACGATACAGTTCTTAAGGAAAATATATGATAAAATCTGAATAAAAATCGGAAAGTTAGTTTATTTTTAAAAGCAACGATTTAAATTTACCTTCTAACGTATTCAGGAATGTGTTTATAGTCTATGGAATGATCATTTTTGTCTTCTACCAGAATATCTGAAAAATCAATTTCATTTTAATACAATATATCGTTAGATCGAACAACTTTTAACTTAAGAGTTATTTGATTTATGTATTTGTTTAATTTCAGAACATTTATTTCTGTTCTGTATTATAATTTATTCATAAATGAATTCCATTTGAAATTTAAGAATATATAGACTGTAACAGGGCTTTGTTATTTTTGATACACGTACATATCAAAGGAATCACCATTTTTTTAAAAGAACAATAAAATTTTAAAATCGTACTCACCCATTGTGGCTTCGAATGCAGATTCATGTAACAACATCAAAACATCAAATGCATCTTTATCAGCATATGGTTTGAGAACATTAGCAAATTTGGTAGCATGTTTTTGAAAAAGATGGCTATATCCTTCCAAAACCTTTGGTCCAAATAAGGGCTGAAGTAGTTTCCTTTGGGATTTATGTTGAAACCCTAAAAAATATTACATATTCGGTGCTTCCAAAGCTTGAACTATTATGCCAGAGGTTAAATATCAAAATGTGTTTAAAATGTAAATTACTTAGTAGCATCTTCCAAATAGAATAAAGAAGTTGCCTTACCTGAAGAAGTAAACAGACCTTTTCCCATGAAAGGTTCCAGAAATCTGTATATGAACGATTTTGTCGACATTTTTGATGACTGCATTAAAACCTAAACAAAAATGGTGCTATAAAATTTGTTCATAAGTTTAAATTCGAGATTTCTAACTTGTAGTTGATCGGGGTCCTTTATAAAAACAATAAGTCTTGGACCTAACCAAAGCTTCCCAGGAGAAGGATAAGGGTCAGTTAGTTTCAGTATTTGATCTAGTAATTCTGCGGAAAAAAATATAATTATTACTGGAATGTAGATCATATGCAATAAATTCGTATTTAAGTTTATATTATAATATATAATTTAATAAAGCTACTAACGAAGAAACATTTACCACAAAATGTAATGCTAATAAAAATGATAATACATATATCAATTTTTTACACGCTATCTAGCATTAAGATTATATAGGTACAATTTTTGAAAAGGTTCATTGTTCGATCGTTTACGAATCTACATAGTTATTTTTCACTTGTTCTTAACTTTAATTTGTCATTCATAAAAAATTGAAATTAAAATATTCCTGCCAGTAATTTTCCATTTGCGTAACATACGATTATATTAATATTTTTATTTTCTTGCTCACCTTCCGTTTTGCACATGAAGGAGAACCCGTTGCCTACCAGGGGTAGAGCTGTTGGGCCGGGCAGTTGGAAAGACAAAACGTACAGTTTCCGGCGCCGCCACAAGAACCAAACACACAAAAACGATCCGAAAATTAAAAGGTAATACGAAAGATTTTCCATCTTGACGCTGTCTTAGCGACAGACGAATAGGGTTTCTCGGAGAGAAATCAATCTTATAAATTAGATATGTAAAGCAATGAAACCTTCATTAAGTGGGGTAATAATTTAACGGCAAGAAATTATTTTTCATTGACCCCAGAAATGGTACACACAGGTAGGACAATCTAGTGAAGTATACATTGGCGTACTAGGAACCTCAGCCTTCACTAACTTGAATTTTCCTTTCTAATTCTTAATACCTCAAACCTTTCAAATCGTATTAATTACATATTATTTAGATTTTTGTTGAAAACCACACCATTAAGAAAAAAAAAACAATTTTGGAATACAACTGTTAACCATCGTCTCTTGATATTTATAGATATTTGTTCAGGAAAGGATGGACAATTTGGACAAAATATTTTGTAATACGAATCTTAAGTTACGGATAGATGCTTTTACATAGGTTCTAGTATAGCTTTTGTAAAATAAATTATTGGATTTTTATCTAATGATATTTGATGTAAGTAAACGTTGTAGGTTTATTGCATACTATCTTAAAGTTTTTCATTCAAGTTAATTCAAGAAGATTTAAATACTTTTAAAAATACTCTGATGCAAACGGCTGCAGCTTTAGCTTTAAGGAATGTCACTACATAAGATTTAAATTAAACAAAACTATTCATTGGAAAATCATAAATTAAAGAAAGTAACAGATTTCAAATCTGGGTATTATTTCGGCAGCAAGATGATATTTGATCACATTACTTACATTTCTGTAATAAGATTTTCGAAATATTCCTTCTGACATTTTTTCTGTCTCAATATATTCCTTAGACTTTAGACTATGACTGTTTGTTTAAATTATTTGAAGGTATTTTTCCATAACTGTTTATTAGCACCTAACTTTATTTATGTAATTTGCAAATTCTTATTTTCTTTCTGTCTAATTTATCCTTACTCACATGTCCATTTTTTGTATATATTTTTTCAACAACACTCACTACTGTCTACTTATAAAAGAAATACGTTTCTTTATTTGTCCTGTTTGTATTCTTTATACAGTAAACAAGAAACAATCTCTCGGATTTGGGTGTCACGTAATAATATCATTACAAGTTTATATAATATAATTTATTTAGCGCTTATTCTGTAACAATAGCAACAATAATAATAATTTATTTTTCTCTCAGACCTGATCTAATAAACATGTCAGGAATAGTCAAATTTACAAACACAAACATAAATATAAATTACATAGAAGAATAGAATCCTAATACGGACTATAAACATTTATTTGCTAAATATTTATTATTATTTTATTTTGTCTTGAAATTCACTACTTATTATTATTAAATATTTTAGGTCCTACAATGTTTGTAGAAGGAGTAGTTAAATTTAATCGTGCAAATGGTATACGAAAATTATGTTTTTGTCTGGTATTGACATTGTGATACTCGTCATTTATCACAACTTAATCTTAATCTTAAAATACGTTTCTGCGCAATAAAAACATGGGACGAAAGAGTTGAATTACCCCAGAAACAAACACCATATCTCAATCGAGATTCAACTTGTTGGGCATAGTATAAACAAAGGAGTTGATCGGTACTTAGGACTGTTCTAATATTTCGAAATAAATAAGTTATTGAAGACAACTCTGATATATTATATTTTTACAGTTACATTATGTCCAGTATGTATAGTTATTAGAATTGAAGATGCTAGCTGAAAGTAGATCTTACGTTATTTTTGTTTCTCATTTTTAAATTGGATAATTCTTGAGTAAAAACTGGCATTTGAAGCTATTCGATTTACGGATAGCTAGGGAGTCCTTTAATATTTATCATTGTTTTTAAGATTTGTATAATTTTTTAAACGAAAAAGTCTACCTACTTGTTTGTTATTGATAAAATGATCCATTTCATAAGATACCATCTTATTTATATTATCTACATCTTAATAGTAATAAATACTTGAAAACAACAATGGATTGTTTATGTAGAAAAATAAATGCCTAATCTTAATTGTCATTTGATATTGTGATTTGTTTAACGAAGATTGAATTGCAACTCCCAATTTCAGGAGCTAACAATTCTCTTCTAATTTTGCAAGACCTGTCTAAATTCAAGAGATTTGCCACCATTTTATGGACATCTTATTCTTCCAATTAATCCTTTATTTTTAATTTCTGAATCGTTTTATCATGTCAAGTTTCTAGTAGTTAATTGGTTTATTGCGTTCATTTGTTCAAGTTGTATTTAAATATATAGAAATGTATTAACACGAATTCTGTTTGTTTCTGTTTTAGTGTATGTTTCGATTATATTTATCTCCCTTTAGTACTTACTAGTGTTCCGTTAGTGTATTTAACAACTGCATAAACCGCGGTATCGTGGGTAATAACTAAAGCGTAGGGAATGTGTCGAGACCGATCGTATCAGGACTAACGTAATATCTCGTTAATGAATTATGGGAAGCAAGCTATTCACTTGTTTTACTAACAATTTGCCCACGGGTAATGCCTGGGTAACCAAGTAAATATAGTTATTAGTGATTATCTCCTAAGAGCTACTAAATTAATTGTTTGCTTATGAAACTAACACTGGATACATCTGTTTTAACTATTTCAAAATGGTATTTGTTTAGCTTGCTATTCTAGGTTCCCTGATTGAGATTTCTCCAAAACCCATAATATTTAAAAAAATTTCAGTCAAGGACATTCATTCATGACTATCATAGGGAAAACTTTTAATATTGTAGATACATATTTAATATGAAAATCAGTTAGCAAGTAATAAAAAACAGTAAACAATTACGAACATAGCAGAAATTATGAAGAATTCACGCATGTTTTGAATTTCGACACCGAAGTCACTCGCGAAGACAGAAATCTATGGCAACACTGCTTAAACGGCGTAATCAACATCAATGAACAAAAATTTTCACCGATCTTTTGAATCCTACCGCCACAGCTGTTCACTAAAAACTATTTCATACTAAGCCAGAGCAGCTGTTGTGCGTTCAAGCTCAGTCCTAGAACACAGTGCCCAATTGGCCCAGGTTTTACCACAATCTTGTGGCCGGTATAAATAGTCGCAAAATTATAAACAGTGAAAAAGATATACAAGCTAAAAAAGCTAAATCGAAATAAATCCAAATAAAAATCTTCTGTGAAAAATACTCAGTCGGAAGGTTCAATAAAAAGTATCATGGAGATGGCGTCAATAAATTATAGGCAACAACAGATCGCGTTCTACTGCTTAAACAACAGGTTTCAGGTCGCAAATATAGAAATAGCAAGAGGAAACAGGTGAACAGCGATAGTCTCTCAAAGTACATTTCTTGAGTACTATGCGTTGTTAGAGTATTCCGCAGTAACCTAATTCCTTGGGGTTGAAATTTTGAACTGTTGCCGCAAGAAGTAAGAAAGAACTGTAATACTGAAGGAGCTACAGGAACCTCAGGCCAGACGTGAGGCTCTTTCATAATATAACATAAAATGTTCACACAAAATCTCACTCAAACAGCGCCATCTTTTGGTTGTTCATTTTGGCTTCGAAAATATAAATGGTACATATTGTAATTTCATTTTTTACGGTTAAAAATAACATACGTTGAATACATAAACGACAAATCGTACTTTGGAAAGCCCTAAACATTTAGCAAATTCAATTGCATTTCATAATTTAGCTGTTAATAAGTTACAATGTTATAAATCGTTATTTTCTTATTGTGACATTCCATTTACGTACATAGTTTGCTTTATTGATATGCAACCAACTAAACATAGAAGATGATGGTTGACGTTAGATGGCGCTCCATGTATGTGTTTTGTAAAGTTCCCGAACTGACCGTGTTTTGATTATTTGTGCTCGTGCATATAGATCGCACCTCTCGATCTGCTGTTCTGTCGATCTCGAGTCGTTCTATAATAAATATAAGAAAAACTATACAGAAGTATTCACAGTTAATATCAATGTTCTTTTGTTCTAAATTTATTGTATTACATACTACAGCCTTGACTGTCATTTCTTTTATATCCAGTCACCAAAAATTCTTTCTATGATGGCCAACCTTTCAAAACGATCATAATTTTTAATTAGAAAAGTTCGATGCCGTATTGGTTTTGTGGAAGATTAATTGATTTAAGGTTTATTAATAATGGATAATAGAACAGGCAAATAGTAATCGATCAATGGAGACTAATAATCGAGGATGACTGTCTGTCGGTCATGGCGCGTGATTTAATGTAGCCAGAGAAAAGTCTTGTAGTACAGGAGGTTCATCTCTCGTAATGGTCTACGGTTAGGAGGAATACTTCTCACGATCAGACACGATGTACAGGGTGTTGCAGCAATATTAAAGAGTTATATTCTCATAAAAAATATAATAAAGTATAGTGCATTTTTTTCTGAATGATCTTTCAAAGGCGGGATACATTTTTTCAGTACTTACGAGCGATTCAGACTTCAACTTCAAACAAAAAATTCACCTTTTAGTTACACATATATAAAATCACCATGGGACATCAGAATTAGGACGGTTTGAAAGGTTTTCACTGTAAAAAATGTTCGAAATCAGATAAATCTATTTTATAGGTTTTGAACTATTATAATCAAAGTCTTTGTGCACATCGATCATTTTTTTATTATGACATGCAGCAGTAGAACTATTTAATTTATAATTTTTACAGAAAATATTTGATAGTGGTTCCTTTTTGGTTTTAAATTCTGACGTCATTACTATTGTGTCTTAAATGTGTTGTTTTAAGGTTTGTGTCAAATGTGTTTGTATGTATTTTTTCGACCACATCGCATTTTAGAAGCAAATAAACCAAAATCAGGTATCATTGCATTGGTTTGAGCTAATGTTAAAATTGACAGATATAATTTTAATCAACAATTAACGCCGAAATGTCGATTTGTAATTTCATGCTCATTCGTGAAAATTATTAGAAACATAGGCGAAAATTGTTATTCTCCGTGCCACGCCTTCTGTTTCTCGTGAAGGATAGTTTGGATCACCTGGGATATGAGTAGAGCAGAGTAGTAAAATGCGCCATTTTCAAAGGAAAACTTGGAAATACGGCTATTAAATGTACTATCGAAAAACAGCACAGCAATCACTACAACAGTGTATTGCAAACTTACCTATAAACTCGTAAAAAGTGTTACAGATTTTTTTGTAAGTACTCGCTCCGATAAAATACATGTATTTCAGCGGTTCCAAAACAGTTTTAAACATATTTTCAATTAGCTTTTTGTCTCTATCATCATAAACTTCTGATACAAGTTTGTTTATTGCTTTTTTTCCACCCCTTTAAATTTTTGACATAAGTTCATCAACACCCTGTATAGTCACTGTAGGTCTGTCCTTGAAACTAAAGTAGCAGTTTTCTCAACGTGTTCTCTAATTTTTCTATCGGGAATTGTAACAGACTGTACTGCAGCGCATCTTTCAGTTTCTTTTCATCATCGATAGTGCCGTATGAATTCGAAAAGAAAACGCCGTGACGGTGAACGCGGGACATGTCTCGGTCTGGCCGCGAGTAATAACTCTGACCCGGACGATATCGCGGGGGCCTTAGGTTATATCATTAACCCGGTGTCCTTCCACTTCGTCATCCCTTTTCGCGAAACCGCCTATCGCATATCGCTGATCGGCCCATACCGAGCCGAGTCGCGCTTTTATTTCTGCGATTCTGCACGCATGCACGTTAGATATGGCATCGGGTTTTTCTCTATTTTAATTAAAGGGGTTGCTCTGCAGCTCGGCGGAATTATTAGGCTTGATTTTATTCATGACTGGGCGAGAGATGGGTCTCGCGAAGGTGTTTCACTGGACGCCTGAGTGAAAGACATCTGATAAAACTCGCAAAACTTGCATAAATGAATCGTTGACGCAGAAACCACCGTTTATGAGATAGGTACAGGACGTTGAAATTAACAAAAATAAAACAATTTTTTTAAATATCTGGAAAACCGCTTCATCAAATTTGCAAAGTGATGTTAATTTTTGTTGTTTAGTACTATCCCGAAGTTTGTCTATTAAAATCTGGACCACCCTGTATATTGAAACAACTTAAAATAAATTTTTGGCTTACTTATAAGGGTGTTCCGATACTTGATAAAAAAAAGTCGAGTACAAATAAAGGAGCTCCAAATAATATCAGTTTTTCATAAAAAATTTTTTCATATGGGCCTACGTTAAGAAGTTACGGCCCCTCAAAGATGAAATTTAAAAAGTTTTATTATCTTATCTTTATTTACAGTCTCTAAACTATTAACTTAAGCATGATGCAAATTTGGTGATCGATAACACATGCGTGCAGTTTGTTTTTGATGTTGTAAGTGTAACTTCATTATGCCCAGAACGCCAGGGACGGACTAAGCCCAATGGTTAACAACCCAGAATTTTTGTATAGATGACGATCGCATCCTGTCTCTATCAAAAATAAATTCCCTGAAGAATTTGCCAACAATAATACCCTTTTGGTTCAACTCGATAAAATTAACAGTTAACAATATTTGTGATTTTCTGTCGCACTGCACATCAAGTGGCGCCTCCACCATTTTTTGTTTTTAATTTTGAATTGGACATAATTACTATGTTGGAACCGTACAACCGTACATACTTTTAAAATAAGAGCATAGAAAATCTTACTGTCTGCTAATGTAAATTTTACTAACAAAATTTGACAAACACACTTTATACATAACACAAAATATTTCTTTCTTTTTTCAGCGTAAATATGCATTAAAATTTTTTTCATCGCGTATTCGTATTCTACTCATGTTTCTTTATCTTCCTTTAAAATTCATGACAGTATGACTGATTTACCCTGTATATGGAAAAACAACAAATTCATACAATGGTTACTAAAATGAGGATAGACATAAATTGTGTGAAAATTCAACGTTTACAATTTATTAATAAAACGTTTACCACCATTTAAAAACAACTAAATTTCATTTTCGTATTGTATTGTATTTCGTATATTGTTTTTTGCGTGTATATTTTTAAATATAATTGGGTTCTTAATGCTCTTCTTTAACTTATAATATTAAAGAGATTTGAATGTGTAGTAAAAGTAGATAAGACACCAGCAGGAACCGGCAAAGGCAATCCACGACAGCTTCCCCGTAGTCGCCGTAACAACAACATTTTTCGGCACACTTCCTTCCCCAGAATCGGACATAAAAGTGGCTAGACAATGGCCGACGTTCCGTTGTAGGCAATTAAACTTATTAGAGTTGAGGATCAGATGCGCCTCGAGTGTTGATGCTCTCCGCTGCTATTGTTGTTATTTTCACTATTTCACTACCGCAGTTTCTCCGGGACGCCCACGCCGAGCACGGACCCAACAGCTTCATCGCCGGCTAAAAATGCCGCGGACAGGGAGGTACTGGTAGCAGTTGGAACGGTTTCAAAGGCACTGATGTAGTGATTGAGACGAGTACAGCAGAAATTTGATAAAATCAAAAGTCAAGTCTGTGTATCCTGCATATAGTGTTTCAGAAATTACGTGAATTGCTTAAATTATATCCGGAAATTCATGAATATTTCTGCAATTTTTTTTAAAAATTTGTGATCAAGAAAAAATTTCCAGAAATAATTTAAGCATGCGTGGTATGGGGTAAATAAATTTCATACCAAAATTGTGAATAAAAAAGTGAAACCGGTTATTCCGGAGTCTAATCACTGAAATTAAAATTAATTTAATTAAAAAAACTTTAGTCAAAATTGTTATGCGATGTTTTAATAAGTCTCGTTTCGGTAAAAAAGATCAATCAGTATTTCGAAAAGTAGTTCAAAATTTAATACCCAAAAATACCAGAAAGGCTAAAACAAGCGTATTGAAAGAATTTAGCAAATTCTGCATGAAAAGACATATAAGAATAGACGAATCTAACTGTCGAACACGTAGCGAACATTTTGGAAAATTATGCTTGCAATATGAAGGGGACAAATTGTGAAAATTATAAAAATTAAAATAACCACTACAAAAAATTTCTCAACACGACTTATTTTATATCGTAGGTACTAACTTTTTAAGTTGTTAAAAACGTTGTTAATGGGGTGAATAATAAATAAGACAAGTCTAAAAAAATCCTATCTACATTATTGGAAATATTTAGACAAAGGTTATATGTTTAAGCTTAACGTGATAGTGTTGATAAATTTTTTATATATACTTAATAAATATGATCACATAAATTCTTTCTAAGAAAGATACCGGATATTTTCCAGAAGTATCTTTTCTTGCAAATAAATCTTTAGAATTGAAAACAAATGATAAAAATTTCTGCAAAGGTAATTTTTTTGCATTGCATTTAAAGCGTCCGATTCTGGAAAAAAAATTTGACGCTAAAAAGCATTAGTCAACTTTTTTTTAAATGGACAATTTAAAAAGCATTAAGTAAATTAACAATTAATTAATATGACATAAATTGCATTCATCATTTTTTAAAATAAGAGTAGAAATATAAAACATTAAACAAAATTAAGGGAAAGAGTACAGTAGTACAAAGTATACAGGGTCGGAAAGTCCCCATGGTTCATCGGCCGTTACGTGAGAGCGAAAAAGAAAGTCATAGAAATCCGTGCGATAGAGAAAGATGGCTATAATGAAGGCGTCTAATAGTCACCGCCCATTTCGCCCTTCCTCCAATAAGATCCACTTCTTATTTGTGGAAGGGCGAAATGGGCGGTGACTATTAGATGCCTTCATTATAGCCATCTTTCTCTATCGCACGGATTTCTATGACTTACTTTATCGCTCTCACGTAACAGCCGATGAACCATGGGGACTTTCCGACCCTGTACAGTATTTTTCAATATTATAGATTACGTTATTTCGACACACCCTGTACATTTGAAGAAAATCTACCAAAATGTACACTGGTTGAAGATTTGTAATTGCCTTCAAAAGAAAAAGAAGTAATGAAATAATTGCCATTTTTTTCGTCTTGTATTAATTATTATCGTATAGCATCACTGCCCTGTCGCTGTCTATCTGTTGAGAAATATTAAACTTTACACATAGACATACTAAAAAAATTTGGATACGGACCTGTTTAAGCTGTATCCACTCTCCGGGAGCGTTGGATTTTCGAAAAAATAAATTAGAACGACCATTTTTTAACAAACTAGTTTGCCGGTTCGTAAAAATTTATTTCACTTTCACATGCCCTGTTTTACGACCTTCGAGAAAAATGCCTATGCAAACTCCATAGGCTCGTTCTCTCTGAAGTACCAATACGTTGAACGACATAAATTATCATATCCATTTGATGATGGAGCATGTATTTTTTTCCCGAAATGTGCTATATTATAAGAGAATCGTAAATTTATGAAAATGCAGACAATAAAGGTAAACTTATATCTTGTGTATTAACTTAGAATCAGTAATGAAATGAAATATGTTTATCTTGAAAAAGCAAGCTATCTGTTGTGACATTTTAATTATTTTTGGTCAGCGAAAAATTTCTTGTCAATACAGGTTGAACAGACGATTATCTGAGTGATTTTAAGACATAAAGTTTTGTTGTAATTTGGCAGTGTTATTTGTATTTTATGTTACCTATTATTAGATTAGATGTTACATGTTATTAATAAAAAATTATAAAAAAATGATAATTCCCAAAATAAACTTTTCCCCATGTTTCTTGTATGGGCCAGGAATATGCAATTAAGTAGATTTTATTATTTTTTTTACAAAAATTAATCAAGATACGGAAAACATTCAAGTGACAAAAAAGTTGTATTTTTAGTTGCTTAATTCAAGAAATATATAAAAATTACAAAAAAGTCAGTGGCGTACATTTTTTTTTTGTAAAAAACTTAGACTTAATAAATCTAATCAAGTTAGGGTTAAATTAGTCCCTTAATACTACAAATTACACTATCAAATTACAACAAATTTGGGTAAAGGGTATTTAAGATATTTACGAAATAACAATTTTTTTTACAAAAGTTTAACGAAGCATCCCAATGTTTATATGAACTTTTTGTCTTAAAATCACTCAAATAATCGTCTGTTGAATTTATTATACATACTTAATTAAGTATACAGGATCAACCAAAAACTCATGACGAAACAAAGTTGATTTTCCTTTAATGGAACACCCTGTATATTATTCCATATTTCAGTTTTCGACATTCTAAAGAAAATTCATATAACACAGCATGTATCTAAACTTAACCGTTTTCGCGATATGGAACTTTGAAAATAGTCCTCAAAAGGGCCCCAAATTATAGATATTTATTTATTTTATTATTAGTTTACAGAAAATAAAAAAGCATGATAGTTCAGGGATGATAAAAATGCATGTACGAATGAATGTATTTTTTATTTAAACCATTGTTTTTTCCGGATTAAAAAAAGAGAGAAAACATGTTTTAATAAACAACACATATTTTCTTTGAAATTCTATTTTATAAGGTGCTCAAAGTGTTCACCATTTAGCTCCTGACAGCATTGAATTTGCTGAACAAAATTTTGTAGTGAATCTAAAAGGGTGTTGGGAGGAGTAGTGGAAATTTATCTTATTCTTTCCTGCAATTTTTCGATATTTTGCGGCCTATTTTTGTAGACTACATTTTTTCGTGATTTCACAGAAAAAAGTCAAGCGGTGTCATATCGGGAGACCTAGCAGGCCATTCAATTGCCCCTCTGCGTCCAATCCATTTATCAGGAAAAGTTTCATCTAGATTTGCCCGTACCACACGTTCAAAATGTGGAGGAGCCCCATCGTGCTGAAACCACATTTGTTCTGCCGGTAAGTTGGAATGGTTATTATTCGGGAATAATCGTCTAAGCTCTGGAATAATATGTTCTTGCAAAAGTAATAAGTACCGTTCAGGTGTCAAATTTCCGTTTATAAAATAGGGTCCTATGACGTGTCCACCAATAATGCCACAACAAGTATTTACTTTCTGTGGTCGTTGGGTGTGAACTTCCTCCATCCAATATTGATTTTGGTCCGTTTAAACAAAATGTAGATCCGTCAGAAAACAATAAGTGGGTGATAAAGTTAACATTTTCGTTTAGTTTATCCATAATAACTTTGCAGAACTCGATTCTCCAATCACAATCGTCTTCACTCAATTTTTGTAACAAATGAATTTTAATTAGATGTAATTTTTCCCGTTCGCAATTTTTTTAAATGGAATATCAACTCATGTTATGATTTAAAGCCCTTTGTTGTGTTTCCCACCACATCTAACATGACATTCAAAGAATTTTCTTTATTTGTAACGCTTACTGGTTTTCCACTTTTTCGTTGATCTGTAACACCTCCAGTTTCATGAAAACGCTGCAGTGTTTTTGAAACGGTTGATTTAGAAATACGTTTCCGATCGGGATGCAATTCATGTAAAATATCCACTTCTTCGTCACAATTTCGTCTTCTAAATGTATTTTTGACATGTGTTGTCAATATAATCATTATTAGACATAAGAACGACGCGGCGTTGTTATGGAGCTAGAAACTTTCAAAGGTAACTTGATGGGCTATAAATTTAATGGATAAATATTTTTGTATGCCTAATTTATAAGAAAATGATATTCAAAGTTCGATATCTCGAAATATGGAATAATATAAAGGGTGTTCCATTTTGACTGATCCTGTATACTTCATTTTTCTTTATTGTAATAGATTTTTAAAAACCCAAAAACGTTTGTGTGTCATGACTTTTGGATAGCTATCTTACTTTAAGAGATAATCGATAACCTGTATAAGCGAAAAGTATAGTCTTTTAGTTTCTTATTTTTTTGTCCCGGTATTTAAATATTTAATCCTTGCAATCTAACATCTGGGAACGCCAATGGCAAAGAGAAAAGCCCCTTCCTGTATAATCCAGCTGTAATACCTACGCGTTAGTACTAAATTCCGCATAAACAACAGCCAATTAAAATCGCGCAAGCCGACCGGCTTACAAATTAATTAAACCCCACTAAAACGTCCATTTTCCGGCGAAACCTCCCTGCAATCTCGAGGCGTAATTAATTGAATAAATGTAATCGCGCACTCAGGAAACACCTAGCGTGCGTGGGAATCCTTGACCGTAGATTGGAGTCTATGTGGAATATGCACTGGGTCGCCTCACGTTGATGATTTTAATTATAGACGATAGCTTTGGGAGGTCAGCCGAGGGCAGTTCCAATCCGTGAAATGCCGCGAGTCGGTGCGCTCTGTGGGCGATTTCCGGTCATTTTTAGCCACAGAAAATTCCTTGTGAATGTGATACATGAAGACTGGCATAAAACAAAGTAATACTTTTATCGCGAAATATTTAATTTGAATTAAATTTAAGAAGTTTATAAGGCTTAGTCGAGGAAATAAAGCACTAAAAACGGCCTTACCTCCGAAATCTGTGCAGTAAGATGGATTGTGATGCAGTTTTTTGCATTCGATTCGTTAGAGCGTCCAGAAAGTTTGTGATCCTATGTGATCAATGAGAAATGAAAATTGCATCGGTGCATAAGAAAAATGCATTTTTAAAATTGCATCTCGAAGAGTTAAAATATGAAAAATTTATAACTCGAAAAATATTGACGGAAGTGAGTTAAATGTTGATACTCGGGGGTTTTTGGGATCGCTGAACACAACACACGGCAACGGTCTTCGAGGTACCTAGTCCTCAGGGTGGCCGGTTTCCACGTCGTCTCCTGGAGTTTTGTGTTGTGGAATTTCGTTGTAAACTTAGCCGAAACTCGTTACCTCGGGGTTTTTGTTTCATTTCGTCGACTAGCTCGACTATTTTGATAATTTAAAAATTATAAAACATTCCATTTTTGAAAGAAATCTCCAACGATGACCTTGAGAGTAAACCCTGTGAAAGCAGTTTGTAATTTATCTACAATTTATTCCGAACGTGTAGCCACAAAATGGCAAATGTTAATTATCCCCATTAACAATTTAAATGTAAGCCATCCATCCTGCTTTTCGACTCGATAACTATTCGATAATTAAAATTTTTCTCTGCGGACGCTGAGGACTGCTATTTGCGTATTTCGTTTATTTTTGACGTTTGTATACAGGGTGTTTCTGAAATAAGTGCGTTCCTTGAATAAGCAACTTTTATTAAATAACCGATGGTCTAAAACTTTACGATTTAAATTGAAAAAAAAAGAAATGTTCACATGAAGCAAACAAATGTAAAGCCGTCTCTGGTGTAGCTGTACGTTTGATGTCGAAGCTGTCGCGCGCGAGGAGATGCTTCTTTTTATTTTTTGGGGGGATGTTGAAGGGGGACGCTTGGGGGTCTACATGTCAATATTGAATTGAATAATATCGAGTTTAAAATAGTTAAAATTATGTATTTTCGTTACCAAGTCAGCTCTAATCTGCCAGAGCGGCCCTTAATAGTCGTAGTTGCAGAGAGGAATGTCAAAGAGTCCAGCTACTGCCTGGTGGGCCGATGTGCCGCATTGATATGTAGATCGTCCCGAGAACCGACCGTCTAGACTAGACATTGATCTCAGTTTTGAAGTAGGAGGATAGGATCGGTTCGACCAATTAAATAACTAAATATTTAATAGAGTTACAACGTTTTAGGCATCGTTTTCGTTCGGAGATTAGATTAACTATTTCAGACAACCTTCGGTTATGGAGGTTGTAACAGAGATACCGGGATAATCTGTCTCGATTGTAAAGTTACAGGGTGCTTATAGTATTCAACATTTTCCATATAACATATATGTATTTTTGTGTTAATAACACAGGTCAACCTTTGATCTGAAAAAATTCATGCTTATGTTTTAGAGGTCACTGAACCCGAATCCGAGGTTTGTTTACCCGTACGATACACCGTATAGGTCATTCAAGGTTATTTCAAGGTCATTCATGAAGTATTTTGGATAGAAAAGTTAAAATCAGTCTGAAAAATCTGAAAAAATTCGTCTGAATGTTTTTAAGGTCACTGAACGCGAATCCAAGGTTATTTAAGCTCGTCAGGTTTACGGTGATTTGAAGGTTAAATTTAGAAAAAGTTGTGAACAAAAATTAAAAATTGTATTGAAGTGTTTTCAGGATCACTGAGTTGATCATCTGGAGGTGATTAAAGGTCTTCAAAGAGTTTCCATCTGTCTACGTATAACCATCTACACGTTTGTATGGAATTATAGTCTTTTTTCTGATGGTTTATTTTCGTTCTACTATTCTGATTAAGAAAGTTGGCATATGACTATCCCATACGTTGACACGGTCAAAATGAAGGGATTTACTTGACTCAAAATTTAAATAGAAACCTCAGGTTGTTGCATTAGCAAAAGAAGGTCAAGCACCCATTATATCATTAAGTCATAACTTCTTTCAGCATTTTATGTCTTTTCAGTGACGCAAGTGGCTTGTGTTAGCCCTGGCCCTTCCTCATCTTGATTACTGCTCAGTCTTTTACCTAAATATGAAAAAAAGTCAGACTACGTGACTGGTTTTAAGAGGGATGCAAACAACGAAACATACGAAAATCGATACCATGACAAGGACAACGTTCCTGAGTTGACAGTATTTTTATTAAATTAAAAGCCTTGGATTCGCATTCAGTGACCTCAAAAACATTCAGAGGAATTTTTCATATTTTTCAGACTGATTTCAACTTTTCTATCCAAAATACTTTATGAATGGCCTTAAAATGACCTTGAATGACCTCTAGGGTGTGTCGTAGGCGTAAATAAACCTCGGACTCGGGTTCAGTGACCTCTAAAACATAAGCATGAATTTTTTCAGATTTTTTGGAGGCCATTTCTTGATTTTACCTTCAAATCACCTTGAACCTTATGTGGTGGAGCTTAACCGACCTCGGATTCGTGATTAGCGACCCAAAAAACCCCTTGATACCATAGTCACTTCTGACGATTGTCCCTAGATTAAATGTTGACCTGCGTAATATTTAAACATATAATTTGCTGTTTACTAGATATTGCTCGTATAATTCAACGTTAGTCCCCAACTAACGTTATACAGTGACAAAAATCGGTACTTATAATGATTTATAGAGAAAATATTTTTTTTAATTTTCAAAAATAAAAAAAAATATGGAGGCTCACGACCGGACCGATCCTAAAAGTTGTTAAAAGAATAGTAGTTTGAAATAAAATATTTTCACAAAAATCGAAAGATACACTCACTTTCAAAAATACGATTTAAAATTTCAAACTCAAAAATCTTAATCAAAAACATTTTGAATCTTTTTTTTGTATTTTTATCTGTAAAGGCCATCTAAAAACAAAGATTTTTATAAAAAAAGTTTTAATTTGGACCATTATTAAGAAAGTTATGATCAGAAAACCAAAAAAAGAGCGTTTTTTTGAAAATTTTATATCTTTTGAACAAGTAATCAAAAAAATTTCAAAATTTACCAGAAAAGCTTTTTTGAGGGGTACTAAAAAATATCAAAAAATTAAGGAAATAGAAAATTTAAATTTTTCGAACTGTCCGATTTGGCGTGGAACGCCCCATATATAGGTATTGCATTTTCAGTACTCGAAGATTTGCCACAAAATCTTATGTATTCTTATGTATTATAAATATCAGGTGAGTAAACAGTTTATCCTTTTTTTTCGCCTACTGTGCGCCCATGGGCGTTCGGCTATTTTCCATAGATCGTCTGCTAACTTTGGCTTGCTAAGTTCACATAGGTCCTGGAAAAACTTTCTGATGCTAGATTCCGACGTAATTTGAGGCTGTATCGATTACTGGCATAAAAAATTGTGTTCCATTTAATATTTCGGTTTGACCTTGAAACTTACGGTCATGATAAAACCGAAGGCAATAGCATTGACTTCTTCATTTGATTTTTTTTTTGATATGAATAGTTGATAAGTCATCTTGTCTTTTTGGAACACTCTACAGAAATTTTAAAAATGTCCTGAAATTAGTTGATCGGCCCTGTACGTGATTTCCTGCGGACTAGAGTCGCACATCGCCCGAGAGACCATTAGCCTACTTGCACCCCGACTTTCCTGATTGCACAACGAGAAAATTAGAAGAGATATGAACGAGTAGTGCATTCGCGACAGCCACCGCCTTTTTCTGCATATCCGCGGGCCCAACGCTTTCGCACAGAGGTACAACCCGCTGTGTCGCTCTTTGTAATTTTGACGTTTGACAAATAGGAGAAAAAGGCGCGAAGCTATATCTACATCGTGTAAGGAAGTTGGTACGGTGTACTGTTACAAGATGCGCATCGAGGACACAAATTGGTTGACACAAAAAAACTGGTTGATTTAAATCACCTTATTTTCATCCAAAGCTAGCCTTAAAGTGTGGCCCATTATTTAGTAAACACTCTGTATATATTATTTCGTCTAGATCTAGAGGTTATTAGTTCCGATGATAGCTTAGGTAGCTTTATTCTTAAGAAAAATTCTTACACACTAGAAAAGTATTCCCTTTTTTCTTTCGTTGATACCTGTTCAAGGATACTGTCACGTGACTGTTACTTTAACCCATAAATCTGTGGATAGCAGCTTGACCTACTTTTTTGTAACACAGAGTATATATTATCTAACAATTTTAATAGGCCAGTTATCATTTTCTGCAGAAATATAATGTTTAAAATAGTAACCTAGTTATCGGTGTCAACCGCAGAAATATATTACAATCTTATTTATTCCTTCCATATTAGCGCCTGTTAATATCCCAGGCTGAAGACCAGCGCAAGCATTTGTGCATAGGGTATGCTCGCGAGATCCATATACGTCTTCTTGTGGGAGCCCGCGACAGCGAGTAGCGCCTACGGCCCCGCTACCCATACCAGACCGATGCCGTTATGCTCTAGTATGTAATTTTTTCAATGGTCGCAGCACAATCGCGGGTCCAATCCAAGTGGATCGGATGTGGCGTACAGGGTGTCAGTCGTGTAAATCTTCAGCATCCTTATTAAATACGGTCGATTAGAAAGGTATAAGTCAACTGATTTTGGTCTTATACAGGCTGCCCACGGATGGATTTGAAGAGAGAATACCTTTGTTTTTGTTTCTGAGAAAAAAGTTATTATTTTTAAAATTTTTTGTTATAATGAAAAAAAGTTTTATCTGGACTAATATGTATATCAAATACTAATATTAACAGTAAATATTATGTGCTAATAACAATTTTTTTTCTTTGCTACCAAGAAAATGAAAAATTGATAAACCAGACCCTTACGCCAAAGAGATCTGTCAAGGGTTATTTTTTATTGAAATAATCTTGCTTAATCAAACACTGAAAAAAACAGGTGAATAAGAAAATACAAAAAAAACATCACCATACACGCTGTTACAAATTCGCTTCCCACTACAGGGATCTCGAAAACGGTAAGAGAACTAGCTTAAATGGGGGCAAAGTTGCGTAATCAGTGGACCAACATTATGTGTTTAAAAAATCAACGCTAACATGATTAATTTTCGAAATATTTGAAAAAAACCGAAATTTTGTAAATCCGTTTTAGGTTCATTTCAGCCTTGTTTGAGGTGTTGTTGAAAATAGAAGAACACTTTCTCATGGCAACTTTTTGCCCATTCTTGAATGGCATAATCAATTCATTCATTCATCAACTTCATTTTTTTAAATAAGGCCCTGGGAATTTTATTATATTTTTTGCAAGCCTTCATGACCCCCAATACTGTACTGCCTCAGCCCGAACCAGATTCAGATGTTTTGCCTCAAAAATTTTTCTTCAATTTATTCGTTCCAAATTTATCTAAATTTCTATCTTTATTGAATTACCGTACACTCTAAGTGTCGTTAGACTCTGTGAAATCCACCTAGTTATTTAAACTGTTACCATCAGGCGTTACAATAAAACATTATTAGTTTTACATACTACCTATTTTGCTCCCCATTATTTAGATTATTTGTTACACGGAAAACCTTTTTTGGATGTAAGTACCCGACAAATTTATTATTATATTTTCGTAAACGTTTCCTTGTGATTGGTTCTTGATCCTTCATCATTGTAATATTATTGAATTTTAATCTGTTTTAATCCTAATAGTCAATATGTATAATGATGTGTATGTTTATTTATTGTAATTATTTTAGTGTCCTGAAGAAGGCTTAAATATAGCCGAAACGTCGACTAACCAATAAACTGGTTTTCTTTAAAAACTGACCCCATTCCCAAACAAATTACCTTCAATTTAATCACTGGGTCATGAAAATACTCTAAAATTAAGATTGCTGTTTTCCAG